>NW_018404031.1:116349-128980 GCF_002113885.1 Mizuhopecten yessoensis
ATAGACTTGGGATCGCTGCTGGGTAGGCGAACAGACCTATTGGTCGGAACTCCCCGCCTGAGGTCGGAACAAAGACGTTACAGCGTTCTTCTGTCTATCCAAAGATTAGAACTCTATAGATATAGTTGTATTATAGTCTCAGTTTTATTTTGGTTTTTTTTATGTTATTGATAATTTTGGTTCAAATATTGTAACTACCCCATGTTTTGTTGAAAAATAATTAAATCTCGTTGTATTTACTCAGATTTAATTGTTCCAAAAATTCCTTACCTAACGTTTTATAAGTCCAGAAGCACAGCTGGCCTTCTCCTCATACCCGCGTCAACTTAACTTAAGTCACGCCGATGGGACAAGAGGACTTAAATGCATGAGTCTTTACACAGTTCATGGAAGCAGAGTTATACTTGAGGACAAAAAAGGGAGAATTTGTTTATCTTTAGAATAGACTTGGGATCGCTGCTGGGTAGGCGAACAGACCTATTGGTCGGAACTCCCCGCCTGAGGTCGGAACAAAGACGTTACAGCGTTCTTCTGTCTATCCAAAGATTAGAACTCTATAGATATAGTTGTATTATAGTCTCAGTTTTATTTTGGGTTTTTTATGTTATTGATAAAACGTCCTGTGGGTAGTGGTCTGTTTATGTACTGGTGTAGTGATCCGAGGTGTTGACGCTCTATCACTTACCTATTTGTATTTGCTAGTAAGAGTAACAGGTACCTTCATTGTACATTGTTTAGTCCATATTCTAATTCTTTGAGATGTAATACAAGAGGCCCAATGGGCCTGAATCGCTCACCTGGTATTAATCTCACAAATAAACTTTAAAGTGAAGTTATCATGCATATAGACGGTCGGATACATGGACAGACAGAAAATGTAAATACTGGTACTTTATGCCGTTCCACTATATTTTGTCTGGGGACATAAATAGCTAACTTTATTGTATATGTATACTTCAAGATGCTCTAAAGTTATAACAGTTCCTGTTCTTAGTGGTCTATATGTTGACACCTTGATTTAGTCTTAGATATAATGACTGTACAATGTACATAGAGGATCTTACAAGAGTTTCCATTTCATATGAGATGTAAAAACCTGCCATTTTGACTCCAGTGGGTAATTCGGTGACGTCATGTACTTGTCCTAGACGTGACGTCACAATTGAAACAATTGAAACTTACAACCAATCATAGGGCTGTTAGGTCATATTACATGGGTTAATACGCAAAAAATATGACATGGGTACTGGATTATCACTGGATAACACTTACATTATGTGATAAAGATAAATATGAAACTCACAACACTGATCTGTTCATTATCTGATTTATGAATTTTTGTAAATGTGAGAAATTTATTAAGATATTGTATATTTTGGTAAAACGTCCTTTGGCCATAATTACCTTACATGTATCAGACCTACACTACACTGAACTTAACCACAAATATCTTCTTCCAAGATCTGAAATCTCATCAAAGAGACCTCCACCTCTCATGGCAGTCATATTTTTTTTTTTATGCAGGATAAAATCATCAGTACCCAAGTAACTGTTATATATATATACTTTTCATTCTAAAAATATGGATTTTAAGGAACTATCGCACAGCACTGCTGATAGGCCTAGGTTATCGAGTCAAAACACTGCCTAGTAATGGGCTCACCACATGTTTGTGAAATACTATTGGGAGTAAGACCATCTCCTGGCTAGCAACACTAAGCACCAAATATAAGATTCGTCAGTATATACATACGTCTACAAAAATTAAGATATACAGATATTTTGAAATTTGTAACGATTTAAACTGGCACCTTGAATTGTGATGTATATTGTAAAAGCAAGGCTGATGTCAAACAACTCCTTTCCTTTATTCTCTCAATCCAGGATGTAATGGAAACACATGACAGGCATATGCTATATAGGTATCACAATACAGAGATTAAATATCGCAAATATTTTGCAAAATTGGTGTTTGGTTTCTAACAGATATGCCAAAAACCATAAAACATTACAAGTGTTGGCTTGAATTTAGTAATCGACAGTTGGTTTGACATAAATCTTAAATCTGTGTTATCCATATTATACACAATTAAGTTCGATAAAATTCCGACAACAGATTCTTTTAAAATCGAGCATCACCTTTTTCTTATGACAATATATCGGGATATGTATGGTGATATATTCATTCTGTATTGCAATATATTGTGATACACTCTAGACGTATTGTGACACCCCTAACATATTCAGTACAAATCAACAGGCTCACCAGGAGTCTATAGTCTCTGCTGTACCTTTTTATAAACATTTCTCTGTCACCAACCATTCATGAGATCATAAAATATTATAGCGTTTGGTTGTGTAAAGGTGAATTGATGCCAACAGTGTTTCATTTTTAGCTGGAAGAAGTTTTTTCAATATTTAAATAAATAATGCAATTTGACTCCACACTCTTAACATCCATGCAGTGCTCTAACATATGGACTACTGACACGTGCACAGACCCCTAAGGATATTTACACAGCTCTGCAATGGCAGGTTTACAGCACTTCCTCCAGTGAAATTTCGCTGTATTCCAGTCAACATTCATGGAGCCTCGATTTCAAGTCCCCTCCAGATCGTCTCATGGCTGAATTGTCAATGTTTTATGATGTGAAATGATAACATTTTCTCAATCAATTTATAACCTTCTATATCAGGCACTCAGTTACCAGCAACTCAACTCATTCACCCCTGAAATTTCAAAATGAACTATTCCAACTTTTGAATTGGAGGAGTTCAAATGTGTCTTCAGGGGTGATAGAGTTAAAATATCCTGGATTCATCTGGGATCCATTCCGGTTCACAGAGACATCCCTAGCTGACATACTGTATTGACTCCTCTAACAGACTGGTACTACACAGGAATACTCTGGTGTGTCTGAAGATCATGATTCATCTTTAATTTTACCATTACAGAAATAGATTATAGACTTCATATATATCCTGGTTAGATATAATAGTTTTATGAGATGGGTATTATCTGAGGTTAAGTGTATGACAGACACACTTGCCTTCTTGTATGTTTATAGCTAAATGTACATCTACCAGGTATATATAGGGTTTATATATATGGAGATATCCGTACCAGGCTCCAGCACATTATATAGAGCTTTATCCCATCTTATAATTAATACAAATTAAAAATTGAGCAAAATATTGAACCATCATAAACAACCCAAACAGAAATAAATGTTCATCACTAGCTTGCAACATGCTAGTCACTAGCTAGTGGTAAGCTTGCATAGACCTATACTAATAAGTCTGTATTAAGCTTGCAGAAAGGAAGTACATGTACTAGCTTGCAAGGAGTTTTGTGAGCTAACCACAAGCATGCAGCTAGCTTGTCAATTTGTCTACATGCTCATGGTAAACTAGTCATCTGGTCTGCAGGCTCATGGTAAGCTTGTCATCTGGTCTGCAGGCTCATGGTAAGCTTGTCATCTGGTCTGTAGGCTTATGGTAAGCTAGTCACCTGGTCTGCAGGCTCCTGGTAAACTAGTCATCTGGTCTGCAGGCTCATGGTAAGCTTGTCATCTGGTCTGCAGGCTCATGGTAAGCTTGTCATCTGGTCTGTAGGCTCATGGTAAACTAGTCATCTGGTCTGCAGGCTCATGTTAATCTTGTCATCTGGTCTGCAGGCTCATGGTAAACTAGTCATCTGGTCTGCAGGATCATGGTAAACTAGTCATCTGGTCTGCAAGCTCATGTTAAGCTTGTCATCTGGTCTGCAGGCTCATGGTAAGCTAGTCATCTGGTCTTCAAGCTCATGGTAAGCTAGCTATAGTCATCTGGTCTGCAGGCTCATGGTAAGCTAGATATATAGTCACCTGGTCTGCAGGCTCATGGTAAGCTAGTCATCTGGTCTGCAGGCTCATGGTAAGCTAGTCATCTGGTCTGCAAGCTTGCGGTAAGCTTGCCATTTTCTCTGCAAGCTTATATTTATGGCATGCCCTTGCATGCCCTCCTTGGATTCAAATGGACAATGCACTTTTACAATCTGGCCACAGCACAAAATAACATCTACATCTACATGTGCAAATTTGAAATTTTATACCAGCTTTGCCATACAATGTGTATATAGGCTTTATGAGAGCTGTACTATATCAATTTCAGATTATTGAAATACTACAATTGTATTGTCAACTCATGATCACTATTACGTTAGAAACATAGAATATACAGAGACACTAGAATTAATCACATGCGGCTGTAATGCGTACATGTAACAAATTAAACAAGCCCCTTAAACAATTTAACAAAGACAGAAAACAACTAATAATAAATTTCCTAGTCAATCTCAAGGGTCAACAATACTTGATCTGGAGCCAGAAACTCAGTAAAGCTATATATACATGTGGAAAGATTTATTACATGGTAGTTTTTTGCCTTACATCAACACCAATTAAAACAGCACTATGGCTGTATTTCACCAGTGACAGATTACCCAATTAGCAGAAGCCAGGAGCATTATTTTGCCAAACAGTTTTTGTTTTGTTTGTCAAATTGTTAATCCAAATTCAGTAGTGCTAGCCATCATCTGCATGTACAGATTATGCATGGAGGAATAATACTGACTTATCATTTTATGCCTGATACCAAGTTTATGACAACAAATGTACAGGCTTCATGAACCAGTAAATACAAGAGTCATTGAAAATGTTCTTTACAAGATATCAAATAGCTTTAAGCTTTGGACAGACATATACAATTCAATCCAAACAATATCCCTACAGTAAAACTCAAGTGATTTAAAATATGTAAGTTCATAAACTTGTATCATAATTGGTGTAAAATAATACACTCTTGTACATCAAGGTTAAAAAAAACTACATGTACAAACAACATGTCATGTCAGCCTGTTGTTTATATGAAATATTAACTATACTCTTCACTTTTATCACTTGATATATGGGGAGAGATAGAAAGGAAATGGAAAGGGCACATGAACAGTGCATGTCTCAAAGCTAAAACTTTCCCCCACCCCCACCCTTACAATCAGAGTTGTGAATTTGCAACACTGTCATAACTAGAATTAGGGCTGTAAAAGAGATTTGCAGACTTCGAAGCTGCCATTATATAACAAATACTGATTTATTAGGGCGGTTTTAAGTAAAACAAGAGGCCCATGGGCCTTAACGGTCACCTGAGTCTACAGTATTTTTGTTGTTGTTGAAATATGTACCAATTTGAGTAAAAAATAGTATAATGTTAACTTAACTTTGTCAGGACCATGAGCTGATCATTCCTAGACCAATTTTAAGTGAGATCGGCCTATTAGAATTTAGTAGCAAAATAGCGGCCATGGCAGCCAAATTGTATTTCTGATTGACCCGAAAAATAACAACACTTTGTCAGGACCATGAGGCGATCATTCCTACCAACTTTCAGTTCAATCGGTCCAGCAGAACTTGACTTTAAGTTTGAAATAGGTTTTCAAAATGGCGGCCGTGGCGGCCATATTGGATTTCTGATCGACCCGAAAAATAACAACACTTTGTCAGGACCATGAGGCGATCATTCCTACCAACTTTCAGTTCAATCGGTCCAGCAGAACTTGACTTTAAGTTTGAAATAGGTTTTCAAAATGGCGGCCGTGGCGGCCATATTGGATTTCTGATCGACCCGAAAAATAACAACACTTTGTCAGGACCATGAGGCGATCATTCCTACCAACTTTCAGTTCAATCGGTCCAGCAGAACTTGACTTTAAGTTTGAAATAGGTTTTCAAAATGGCGGCCGTGGCGGCCATATTGGATTTCTGATCGACCCGAAAAATAACAACACTTTGTCAGGACCATGAGGCGATCATTCCTACCAACTTTCAGTTCAATCGGCCCAGCAGAACTTGACTTTAAGTTTGAAATGTAAAATGTTAACGGACGATGGACGACGGACGACGGACGACGACGGACGAAAACGGATAGCAATAGGTCACTTGAGCTAAAGCTCAGGTGACCTAAAAAACCATACAAAGATTGAAACAGGTACAGTATAGATGTCAACAGTAGATACTGTAACTGGTTCACTTACGAAAAAAGTATGTTGAAAATTTAATACATTTGATCACCATCTCTTAATCAATGAATATGAGTGAATTTCCAGATTTTGTTGAACACCAAGTTCCATTTTAACAGGCAAGGCCTGCTTGTACTGTTAGCATTGATGAGAACTTCCCCTCTGTGATATGTTGGTGGAGCGGTAAATTAGCTGCTGATGGACGTATAGACCAGTAGCTATAAGGTCTATATACTTATACCTATCAAATTTACCGGTACAGCTGGAAAACGAACAGGTGGAAAACTAACAGCTGGCCATACTCGTTTAATTAAAGGGACATTAAATATACCAGAATTCTGTATATAATCTGTCAATGCCTTCATAACAACATTTCCATCCTTTGTTACATTTTTTTCTTTACTTTATTACACTTTTTCCATATCCAGATATTTTTTGTTGTCACCATAAATGGTCAAATTATACAAGTAAGGATATCTTATATAGCCACACTTTTGGCTAGCTTTTAAAAAATCTCATTCTTTAATTGCATGACAATCAAATTAGCCTTACTGTCCCTTTGTAAAACAACCAGGGCCATTCCTTGACAAGTTAGAAATGTGTGGTCTAAAAACCAACAGGATTTTTTCCATTTAGTACACTCCAGGTGAATGTTCCACCTTTTTTGAAATGACATCCCTAAACAAATATCTGTTGCTGAATGTCTCTGGTATAAGCTTAAGTAGAGTCTTACCATGTTCCTACTGTCACTGGCATTGAAAAGCTATGTACGTCATTTCCTGAATATATATTCACACAAAGACAATTGTAGATTTAATTGGCCTTTTAGGTACATTTTGTAGTTAGCACATTTGAATTTATTCCTATAGTATTGTTGAAGAAAGTATAAGCATAATAAATAGCATGACCTGATTTAAACTTTATTTTAAACCAATCACAATTCAGCACACAATGGTTCTTAACGTGGGAGAATCCCGCAGTATCCAGAGAAAACCCACACAATCGGACGGGTGACCCTTCATATCTTTTTCATGTCTTATTGGTAAAAGGCAAGTGTGCTTTCAACTGCACCACCTGGCACCCAATTCAACCACAGGTACAAGCCTCATCTGTCAATACGCCTATAATAAAATCAAGGTTGCTTACGTATACTCTGGTCCCCCTTGTAAAATGACCCTGTCCAGAAAACATCTCTCTATGGCCTGGTGTGAAGGCACCCCTCCATGACTGGTGCTGAGAAAGCTTCTCTTAGGTTCTAGGCCTGTATATATGTGGAGCAGTGTTGTTCTCTACGGCCTGGTGTGATGGCAGCTCTATGACTGGTGCTGAGAAGACTTCCCTTGGGTTCTAGGCCTGTATATATGTGGAGCAGTGTTGTTCTCTATGGCCTCGTGTGAAGGCACCCCTCCATGACTGGTACTGCGAAAGCTTCCCATGGGTTCTAGGCCTGTATATATGTGGAGCAGTATTGTTCTCTATGGCCTGGTGTGAAGGCACCCCTCCATGACTGGTACTGAGAAGGTTTCCTTTGGTTCTAGGCCTGTATATATGTGGAGCAGTGTTGTTCTCTATGGCCTGGTGTGATGGCAGCTCTATGACTGGTGCTGAGAAGACTTCCCTTGGGTTCTAGGCCTGTATATACATTTTGTATGTGGAACAGTGTTGTTCTCTATGGCCTGGTGTGAAGGCACCCCTCCATGACTGGTACTGAGAAAGCTTCCCTTGGGTTCTAGGCCTGTATATATGTGGAGCAGTGTTGCTCTCTATGGCCTCGTGTGAAGGCACCCCTCTATGACTGGTGCTGAGAAGGCTTCCCTGTACCAGTACTCAGGACCAGATACCATCTCCTTCCATTTAGTTTTTAGATAACCCATAAAGCACTAGGTCTGTACTCTCCACTGAACAGATAAAGGTTCACTCACTCATGCTTCAAAAGTTGGAAGTCTTGTGAAAATATTAATATTGCACCTACATATATCTGGCATTTCTCCTTTTAAACAAACTATGTTTTTCACTATAAAATATATACCCCTCTGCTTACTATTTTTAAAGCAGTTAAGAGTTGATTCATGATTATTTTGATCAATTATTATTTTTCAAAATTTGTTGGCACTTAACTCATCGATATACCCTGTAATTAACAGTTGTTTTCATACTTGAAAAAAATAGGGTTTCCTTTTGAATCAAGGTTTTTATCGCCATGAAATTGAACATCCAAAAGGTTCTATATACATCCATGTTTACCAAAGTCCCTTCTTTAACAATGGTGATATTTCCCCTTTCAATGCTATGATTGATACAATTCAACACCCAATGTATCACACTACTGACACATAATTATGAGTTATAGTAACAATTTCTCCACAAATCTTAAAGAGGGTATTGAGAAAACTTAAATATAGCCCAGGGTACATTCAGTGATCATTACTGGAGCCTGTACCAATATGCCTGATCAACAGGTTGAGTCACAATCATCAATGTTAGGTTTACAAGTTGACATTTACTGCCTAAACCTGCCTGATGATGCTGTTAATGGTAACTGGTGCCAATTCCAGGTAATTGATACATCTAAACTACTACCAGGTGTACATAAACATATCACCCCCTGACAGGATACCACGGAACAAGATGATGGATGTTCATATGTTTAAGCATATATAAATTAAACAGCACATTGCATATCATATCAGCATGCAGCAGACGTATATGAATTGAAATATATTTAACTGTGATTGCAATAGACTTTAATTAGTTTTTAGATAAAATGTGCATAACAGTTACTGTAATTGACATAGACTTAATGTATATATGGCATGAGGTGTGAATAAATGTAATAATAGTAAGACTTATTACATAACTGAGCTGTATATTCATGTATCTATATGATTGCAGTAGATTTAGTGTGTGGCAGGTTTTAACTGCATGTACATATACATGTACACTAGAGGGAATTTCCCTTTAGCTCAGTCGTAGAGCGTGGTGTCTGGGATCACAGGTTTCACAGTCACATTCTATAGCTTTGAGCTGGAGGGAATTTCCCTTTAGCTCATTATTAGAGCATCCGACTAGGAAGTTATAGGATTGCGGGTTCGATCCCTGGTGGAAGCACACTACTCTCTTTCCTGTTACAAGTGTATTAATTGAGGAGTATATAACTGTGATTACAGCAGACATAGAACTAGTTTATAAACTGACATGTGAACGCTGTAACTGCAGTAGACATAGTATTTTAACTGAGGTATTTAACTGCAGCACACTCACTGTATCAGTTGAGATGTGTTAAACTCTATTTTAACAGATTTTTATTAGTGTTTTAATTGAAGTGTGTATATTGAAGTACAACTGCTGCAGGCTTGGTGAATATATAGACTAAAGTATCGAGACATCTAACTCAGTAATTGCTTAAGATTAAATGTATTAATTGATGTGTGTGTAACTGTAATTGCAGCAGACTTAGTGTATTAACTATAAGGTGTGTATAGGTGTGTATAGGTATGTACCACTAATAGTGATATCGGAGGATGAGGCAGGTGGAGGTCACTGACACCTATACAACAACACTAATAAGCATGATATATATGATATACTGTGGGGGTATATATACCTACAAGTGAATGCATGCCAAACACTTGCCAAGACACACAGGTCTTGTTAATACCGCCAGAACTCCATCATAGTTCCTAGCCTGCATGTACATGTACAACATACAGGTCTCCTTACTGACACATGAAACAAGTATAGCCCTGCTCTACAGGTCTCTGGCAGACTCGCCTATCAAGATGGTGAAATTAATTCCACGTCTGACACTCTAATAGCACATGCTCCATGTGCATGTACGTACACTTCATCAAGTGTAATTTATACACCAAACTGCCATAGCTGTGGTTCACCACAATTTTTCATGCATTTAAAAATATTGATTCTATCATAAACCTGGGCTCATTGAAGGTCTCAGGAAGTCATTACATAATCTGTTGGGAAAACATGCCCCAGTTTCAGAAAATATTATCTAGAATTTCATTCTTATCAGATCTAATTAATGGAAAATGTTATAATTACACAAGCTACTAGTTTATACATAGCTAACATCAACAGAAAACATACACATTATATGCATATATACATGTGACTTTTTTTAGCTCTTGCAGGCCTTAGGTTTGTTAGAAGTTACGTGGTTTTGTTCAGTACCTGGAAACATTTAACTTGCAGGAGTTAAATTTGGTACATTACCATTAAAGTAGAGTGTTCCAGCACTCTTTGTTATATCTCCAATAAAGAAGAGTTCCAATTTTGTACAGGAACCTTGTTTAATTCTGATCAGAAAACACATGATCGATGATATAAGCTGGATTTAAAGGACAGACATTCACAGGAAACAGAATATAATTATATATATACATATATATTTAGTGTCACAGATTTGATTTTATCCAAAAAATTGTAGTTGGTTTGCAAGGATTTACATGGTGTGGGGTGTGGGTTGTGGGGTGGGGGTCAACTATTCCATTTATTTCATGATGGCAGAATCATTATTGACAGTTTTTCCATTATCTTTGGGAACATTTTTAGATTTTTTTCCAAATGTTGCTGGGTCTAAGACACCATATACAGCTTACATGTTTTAAAATCGTGCATTCATTTTTTTTTCAGTTCTTTTGTATGTCATTATATAACAAATCAATAAAGAGCTGATAGGCAGCTTAATTTGTAGCCTGTATTCCTGTGGCTTACCGACCTATCACTGTTGTGATGGCACAAGCTGGAGTTTGGCCGGCTTCTCTGCTTACAAGTACATATATGTATATTCACAAACATCACTCAATAACTTGCATAAACATTTGGTAAAAATGTTTACACTATTGTTACAATTAAAGAATACTTTTACCGATTTCTTTCACAAGAAAATACTACCAACATTATATTTTTTAACAAAAATATGCGTTTAACACACACAATATCTACAGATTTTAACATATATATACAGCTAGTGTTTGACAAAATTAGGGTATTGGACATGGGTTAATGATGAGTTGGTCACCTTTATTTGAAAATGCTTTTTTTCAAACAACAAGCCTCATATTAATTTTGACAATTTTCCTACCATGCACTGAATAGACATAAAGGTTTCATTTCTTTATCCCACTTCGTAGTTGATTCATAAAGTAGCATATTACATACATAGGAAATATATCGAGTCGTGTTCAGATGTAACACTTATATAAATAACATAATATTCCTGGAGGCGGCCCACCAAAACTGAAATTGGCCCGTCCTAATTATAATTTCTATCAATTTACATACATGATATAACGTTGATTAAAACTTGATTGCTGGAAAGAGCCCATCATGCTCAGCTTCAAAAATCTGCCCTTAGGCTTATAGTACTTTTTGAGTTTGTGGTGGGAGTAAGGATTAAGATTCACGATTGTTTATGAGGGGGTACACATTATTATTTCACTGTAACAAAAATAAAGAGATACAGGGAAAAGATAGTAAATATGAATATAGAATTAACAGTGATTCCAATGTTGCTATAATTTGATTAACTAAGATTTAATTGCAAACTTATCTAAAGACTGAAGTTTAATTTATTGATTTTCAAGCATTGCATCTTGTTGCATGCAACATGACATGTAATGTTTGTGTTGTAATATAATTCACAGGATAAAAAATTGCTTATCATAGTAAGGCACCAAACCAATCCAGGGAGTTATACTGTATAGTTATAAGAAAACTAAATATAAAATTACTACTTATAGGACCAGGAAACCACTGACTGTACAGCTGGTGTAGATCCCGATATACACCTACGTAAATCCACTACATGTATATGGTCTTCACAGAAATAGCGACAACTGCAAAAACACTTGGAAATATTATTTGACTTTTTGGCAGGTTAACACACTGCTGTGTCCCGCATTACCAGTGAACCACAGAGAAGGAAGGCGAGGTATTTTTTCAGACAAGCTCAAAAACCCTAGTAATATTAACATTCCCATCAGGTGGCTACTTGTAGGAAACGGTAGGATCGTAAACACAAGGTATATAACACCAGCTCCATCAACACCTAAAGAACCACAAAGAGCAGTTTTCATGATCTGAAAATACCATATGGATTGGCATCATCTTAAATTATAACATGTGTTGTGAGGGGAAGTGGGGATGGGATGTGTTGTGAGGGGAAGTGTGAAGGAGAAGTGTTGTGAGGGGAAGTGGGGAGGGGATGTGTTGTGAGGGAAAGTGGGGAGGGGATGTGTTGTGAGGGGAAGTGGGAAGGGGATGTGTTGTGAGGGGAAGTGGGGAGGGATGTGTTGTGAGGGGAAGTGGGGAGGGATGTGTTGTGAGGGGAAGTGGGGAGGGGATGTGTTGTGAGGGGAAGTGGGGAGGGATGTGTTGAGAGGGGAAGTGGGAAGGGATCTGTTGAGAGGGGAAGTGGGAAGCAGATCTGATGTGAGGAGAAGTGGGGAGGGGATCTGTTATGAGGGGAAGTGGGGAGGGGATGTGTTGTGAGGGGAAGTGGAGATGGGATGTGGGAAGGGGATGTGTTGTGAGGGGAAGTGGGAAGGGGATGTGTTG
>NW_018404031.1:130885-169275 GCF_002113885.1 Mizuhopecten yessoensis
GAGGGGTAGTGGGGAGAGGATGTGTTGTGAGGGGAAGTAGGGAGGGGAGGTAGGGAGGGGAAAGTGGGGAGTTAATATGATCTGTGGGGAAGTGGGGAGGGGATGTGTTGTGTGGGGAAAATGGAAAGATTTAAATATAATTCAACTTAAATTAATGAACAAACAAATCTTTTACTGAATCCAGATTGAATATTTGTATTCAGGAAAACTACCTTTAATTTGCAGATACGTTTGAAAAATTACTACTCTTGGTCTAGAGCTGTTGTCATGGAAACAAAAATGTATTAGCTAATCATTTTCATTAATTTTGTGGATGCTTATGAAAAATTGCTTCTCTTGTATGGTTGTCATGGAAACAAAACATGTGATTTAATCATTTTCTGCTGACTACAATAGAATGTTTTAATTATATGAAGGCTGATTTGAAAATTCTTTTTTGTACATGACGCTAAAATGTGTTATCTCATGATGGATGTACCACTGTAACAAATTTCACCTACATAATAACAACTTCCTTACAATGATTTCCTAGTAATGTGCACATGTTATAAAACATGTTTTATTTTAGATCACATGTAGTGTTGTTTCGATGATCGATTATAATCGATATCTAATCGGAAAGGCAACCGATTCTCGACGATCGATTATGAGATGTCAACATCGATGATTGTTTTCAAAACCGGAAGAACGAGTTCTACTTTCATTTTCACCAAGAGATAACAGGAGTTCTATGTCATTTTACTCCTAACTATAACTTCTTACCAATCATGCTATTTAAACATAATTAATTGCAAAAAATAAAAATGATAACTGTTCATCAATAAAGATTGTTACGTTGAAATGGTATGATATAAAATAAAGATACGAAGCTACACGGAAAAGTTGAAATTTCATTAGTAGTATTAATAAAAGAAAAAGCCATGCCACTGTTAAAAAAAAGTTATATTTTTTTAAGGATTATGTAATGGTAGGCTAACCGATTAATAATCGAAAAATTGATCGGTTGACACTAACCAATTATATCCGATCACCGATGTTGAAATCTCAACCGATTCCAAACAGTAATCACATGTGTTACACTGAATGATACTTTCATTGACCCTGACCCTCAAAAGTATTCAGTGGGATTTTTACCTAAATTTTACAAGTCTGTTCCTTTATGAATTGAGGAAATATAGCATTATTTTTATTGAGTTTGGGAATATATTCCTCAATTTTGGGTCATTTTGGGAAAATAAGACACCTTTTAACTGGAGGAAACAGCCTGTATATGGCTGTAAAACTGAGCAAAAAGAATCACAGTATGCAAAATAATGGAATTTAGATGATATATAAACTTGTGTAATTGTACAAGTCTAAATAGTGTTAATGAGAAGGAATTTTTTACAATTTATCAAAACCGGGTTAGCAGATGCATTTCAGCATCAAAGAGAAAGTTTAACAGTCAAGTTGAAATCAACTAGATTGAATGCAATTTGCAAGTACCTGGTTTCTTAATTACCATGCAGGCACCTCTTGGTTAAAGAAAACCAGATGTGGGTTTCCATTGGATGTTAGCTAATTTATAGAAGGATGTACAGTTTACTAATCCCTACTACTTCAAGTCTTCATCATCAACTAGGATCAAATACATCTATTTATAGTCCTACGCTTGCAGTAGCTGAGAAAAAAAGGGATGTTTACTTGGAATTTTTAAAACCACCAAGAGGGTTAATGAAATTATACGTGACTGTAGTAAGTCTTGGTGCAGTTCAGTGTGAACTACACACTCGAGGAATTTCTTTATCATATGGTTGACACGTCTTGACAGCGCATGCACAGAGCTGTCTAAAAACATGTATACCAAGACGTGAAATGTCTAATATATAAAGTCAGGGATTGAATTAACTAACTTATTTTATCATATACAAATTCAGGGATTGAACTAACTTATTTTATCAGGGTGGCCAAAAGAACTAAATCAGATTTTTTTTCAGATCCTTCCAGTTATGTTTTTTTGCTCAGTTTTACAGCCGAATACAGACTGTTTCCCCTTGCTAAAAAGTGCCCTATTTTCCCAAAATGACAAAAAAATGACAGAATATATTTCCCTACTCCAATACAAATAATGCTAGATTTTCCCTATTCATAAAGGAACAGGCTGTTGTAAAAAAAGTAACAAAAAACACTGTGTTCTTCTCAACTTCAATTAATAATGATCATTGGTCCGTCCAAAATTGAAGAAATAGCATATATATATATATATAAGGTATTTTTTATCTGGATTTGGCTATCATTAATTTTTCGATTCACATCATCTCGTAAATTTTGCCTGGCTTAATTGTCATCATAATTAATCATTCACTGGTAATGTTATCTTCAGTACAGAAAGGACAGGATCCCATAAAGTAACTATGATAGACCATCAAGCTGTGCCACATGCATTGTTATACAATATAGTTACATTTTAAGGACAGTAAAAGGTGTTGTAAAATGTTTAATATATGGACCATTTATAGTTTTGTGGCTTGTTTTGTACCGGCCCACCACTTGGTATATCAATCTCCCTAATGTAAAGTAGTTAGCACTGTGAAATCAAGACTTAAAAGAATTATCATAACATGTGCCTCAATTAATGTTTTAAGGGAGTCTCTTATATGGGCACACAAAAGGCTGAAATAAAAATTCAGATCATTTTCCATTCCATAGCACTTCAGAGTTCCCAGAAACCCCCAAATGAGGGTTTTTCACCCCCACAACATGGACAGTTGGTTGTACCCCCAGTTTACATTAATTGCCCTATGAAACTAAGTACCTAGGCGTACAAAATCTTGAAAATGTATCAAATATACCCCCAAATCTAAAATTCAGCGGTAAGCCTGCACTTGGTCATCTGGTTGGTTTTGTTAGACACACAATTTCCTCCACTGAAATAGTACTAGACACAAGTGTACTAAATTGTCATGGAACATTATCTGCTGACACAGAGATCAATGCAATCGTTCACAATTATATAATTGTTTATTCAAGGAAAATTCAACTTGGTAACTGAAATAAAAGGAGTAGGTTTTACTGTGATGCATAACTATAACCCTGGTTTATACAGGGCTTTTTTACCTTCATTTTACAATAGCCTGTTGCTCTATGAATTGGGAAAATAAAGCATTAATTTTATTGAAATTGGGAAAATATTCTTATTTTTTCTATCTTCATTTTGGGAAAATAAAGCACTATTTTGCTATGAGAAGCAACCTGTATTTTGCTGTAAAATTGTTATTTTTTAAATTGATATGCAACAGAACTGGACTGGGATGATCGATCGTCAGCGACCAGGAAGCTCAATTAGTAGTCTAGAGCATCCGTCTAGAGTTCGGAGTGTCCTGGGTTCAAATCCCGTGCTGGCCATGCATTTTTCTGCTACTGTTACATTTGGTGCCCAACGAAATTTACCCATGGAAGGTGGTATACGGTCTTGTGTGCCTTCGGGGTCGAAGACTTTGTTAAAGGAGGGAGGAATGTAGTGGAACTGGACTGGGTCGATCGCATGCGACCAGGTAGCTCAATTGGTTAGAGCGTCCGTCTAAGAGTTCGGAGGGTCCCAGGTTTCGAACCCCGGTCTGGCTGTGCATTTTGCCGCTCCTGTTACAGATATATATATATACTGATGTCACAGAATATTTCTGTTGATTTAAATTGCCATAGAACTCATGATCACAAACTGTCAGACTAAGGACAATGTGTAGTCTCATTCAGCCAGACAATCCAAACTCTGCTTTGCAAGTCTGGCCATGATGTATACTAATTATAGAAATAAATTTACTTTTTAGTTTCTTTTTGATATTCTAGGCCC
Source organism: Mizuhopecten yessoensis (assembly GCF_002113885.1). Taxonomy (NCBI): domain Eukaryota; kingdom Metazoa; phylum Mollusca; class Bivalvia; order Pectinida; family Pectinidae; genus Mizuhopecten; species Mizuhopecten yessoensis. The sequence goes on from NW_018404031.1 coordinate 134,715, forward strand.
AAAATGACCTACCTGTGTTGAGTGGCTAATTCTTCTTAACAAACAATCAAACAAACAAATATTCCAAACAGAAAACTCAACTTCTAACCTGATAAGGGAAGGACAATTTTGAAAATATGTTCACGCAACCTCATAACAAAGCTTCAAAACCACAGACTCCATGCCCCAATAGGTTGTGCATGTTGTGACTAAGGTACTGTAAATTTGCTGACAATCTTTCCCTGGGCAAAGTACAAGTATATATGTATACATATAATAAATTATTATTGCTAAATATCTGCCATATAAACAAATTGCTAAAACCAAAGTAATAGTGCCATGTTATGCTATTTTTTGTGATAAATCCAATCAAATTATCTGTCTCTGTAGCCTCACAGAGCTATCAAATGGATGGTTGACTGAGAATAAAGATTTGACCATACCTCTGCTTATAATTAGCTTCTAAGGATAAACAATAAACATTAAAGCTTGACTGAATTTTACTACACAATTACATACTAAATTCTACCATGTCGGTATCGTTACAACACTTTCCATGCGCAAATAATTAACCAAGGACTATTTTCCAACAATTTAAACCATGCACGTGTAATAGTCTTTGAATAACCTCATCTGTATTGTAAAAGTAAACAAAAAATGTCTGTAAGACATAAATGCCCCCACTCATGGATGGGACGGGAAAAGACGGACATGGGCAACACTATATGCACACACCCCCCCCCCCCCTCCCCCATTTTACTACAATGTAAGTGTGTAGCTTGTTGTGGATTAATATATTTAGCTTTGTCAAGTGATGGTACTGGTGTGCATGTACATATCAAACATTTCCACACACATCTGTGTTGAACATTATGACCACTGGAACAACATTATATAATATTATTATAACAATTTGAGGTTCTTATAAACCGCTTTATCACAACGCAGTTCGTAGGTCATCTCAAAATGGTTCACAAACTATTATCCGTGGTAATAGGGCCTTTGCAACCAGCCAATACCTTTCTCAACTCCCTGGGGAGCATATACAGCCAGTATGACCACTTGATCAATGTCCAAAAATTAAAAAAAATCAGCTAGGTGTGACATGTAGCAAATGTTTGCATGCGTAAATGATAAGACAAATTTCAATAATTGTTTGATTCCGATTACATTGTCTTGTAATGGCATTAGAATAGTTATGAAACAGGACCAGTGGCCAGGATGGTACAATTATTTAAATTTATGCAGTATGAGAAATATAATTATTATATATCTAAATAGAGAAAAATTCTCCTTGACATCTCAAGAAAGAAAAGTATATTTCAGTAAGGAAAAGATGAAAATGGTGAGCAATCTTTGTATTTCATCTTGAGCCAAAATAACAGCATTCTGCTGAATATTCTATCTGCTGTCTATGGTGTGCAATAAGTTTTATTTCATTTTCTGTCATCCTTCAAGTTGTGCCAATGAATGTTTTCTCAAGGAGGATAACTCTCAGATACTCTGACAGATGCATGTATACACTGAAGCATATGATAAGAACTTGTCAAGTCAAATTCCATTTCATTGCTGTCAGAAAAGTTAACAAATACTTGATAAAATCAAAGAATATTGAACACTTAAGCTTTCAATGCATTGTTTTGAACACTTCAACCAGCATAATGATTTGGTGCAAACGTTAATGTCTAACTATAAGATTGAAATTCAGATGATACAAACAGGATTAAACAGATAGTTGGTCCTGGGGGGGGGGGACCAAAACCTGACGCGGGATACAGCACCTTTTTCTGTCCCTTTAACAGGATAGCCCCGCAATGATGAAGAGCAGAGATATATATGTTACATATTGTACAGTGTACATATATGTATATGTGTCTATCAATCCAGTGATTCCAGTTGGGTACATTTGTATATATGGCCTGTGTTTATATATTGTATTACATTTTTGTGGTATATTTTCCGTTCATTTCATTTTGTTAAATCATTTTTTATCAAAAGTTCTTTAACATTTCAATGAGAAGTACCTTGTTAGCTACCAAAACACCAGGATGCTGATTTTTTTTAGAATTTGCCTAAAAATGTACTATACAAAATTACTTCACGTTAGAAATAACTGTCATTGTAGTTTTATATTTTCCATACTTTCTTCACCAGTAAATAAATAAAAATCCCAAGATAGATAATAGGATTTGAATCATAGCATATATAACAAATTTATTTTAACTTCTTTATTTATTAAGTGATAGTGTCTAACTACCTACTTACTTTACCTTTGTCTGTTACCCGGTTCAGACACCAATATATAGTATGCACAATATAGGTATTACATATCGATGACTAACAATGAAAGTAAACGACAAACTGTTAGTGACTAGTGATAAACAGTATTATTCTACATCAAGAAAGTCAAAACTTCAGTATCGAAATCCCCGCCACTGTCAAGTATGATGCGAACATAAGTTGGTACTGAAACTGAGCAAGCAGTGAAATACGATGGAGTGGAAATGGAAAATCCATACTCACCAGAGGCGCTACAATCAGCGCACACCTCTGTCACCGACCGAACTTTGCCTCTGGACATGAAAACTATTGTGTGGATACAATAGTCCCCAGGAAAAAGGACAAAATATATGTTATTTTCGTCTCTCCCTCTTCCGCTCAGCCAAAGTAGTTTTTTTCAGTCTTTCAGAGTTGATATTTATTTTCGTATTCAAACAAAATTATTATTGTTCCAGAAAAATCATATATAAAACATTTTTCTCTATAACTTTTAAATGACTTGCATCTTTCTAATCCAAAAACCAAAGTATAGCAAGATGTTTTAGCCCTGAGATAACTGACCTAGTTTTAGTTTCGTATTTTTTACGTTGTCGTAAACTCGTTTTAACATTGATTGTTTTTCAAATTATATCATGGTTAATATTGATATAAATATTATAAAAGGAATATCAATTTTACCTTATCTAGAATTAATATCAATTAACAACTATTTTCTTTTACGACTATCAGATTACAACACGGAAGAGGCTCCCATCAACAAATGAGTCAGACGCACATCTCGTTTCCTAGTGTCAAAATGTTGTAGGTTTTTAACCGGCCTAGAAAATGTCGTCTACGGCATTGCAAGAAGAGTTTCCCCTTCATTGGCTTGTTTGGGATAACAAGTACCAGGATTTGGATAGAGAGCTCGCTCGTGATGTTGTAAGTTACCATAAAAAATTATCGATTTCAGTCGGATTTTTATTTGACATGAAGTTGTAAATATGTGTCCTGGTCATGCTGTGTATTGTAACGTGTACGTACTTACAGATGTGTGACCCCCGTTAACACAACTGTTGACACTGTGGTGACATTATACGGACAATTAAGTGTATTGTCTATCACCACTATCGCTGCAGTTTTAGTCGACTTGATCTTTGACCATTTCTTTTTATACTGATGATGTAATTTATAACTTGTTGTATAATTTGATCATCATTTATTCATCATCCTTTTTGACAGACGATTACCACATTTAGGTGTAAACAGCATACCACAGTGTAGGTAGCCAAACAGCTTTGTTATGATTACGATTAATGAAAAGAAAGGTTTAACATGATGTGATCACTTACAAAACATGAAGTTCAGTACTTTGTTATTTAGGTATCAAGTGTTATGTATTAAGTGGTGGTTCCAGCCACTGTTCAGTATCATAACTTGAAATAATTTAAGTAAAATTGACTTGGTTGGTAGTCCTTTAAGTGGTACTTTGCTGGGTAAGCTTAGATATGGAAGGTCCCGAGTCTGAATTGAAATCTGGCCAGTTTCCTTCCTGTTAGAGCAACAGTATATTTACAATGACAAATTGGTGACCAACTTTGTATTATATACAGTACAGTAATGACAAGAAAAATTAAGGATGGAGTTATAATTTTAATTGATGATATATATGTGTGGCAGATTTTAGTTGTAAATAGGATTAAGGTCGCCTTAGAGCTAGAGGGATTTTCCCTTCAGCTCAGTGGTAAAGCATCCAACTAGGAACCTAGGGATCGTGGGTTTGATCCCTGTTGGAAGCACACTATTCTCTTTCCTGTTACAAATGTTGTCCATGGCTTTCCCTGTGGTGACAGGGAGTTAGAACCTTGGTTGTGGTGTTCGAGGGTTAACACATTTAAAAAGGGGGGAATAGTGTGGCAGATTTTAATTGTACATAGGATTAAGGTCGTCTTCTAGTTTCGAGCTAGAGGGAATTTCCCTTTAGCTCAGTGGTAGAGCATCCGTCTAGGAACTTAGGGATCATGGGTTTGACTTGTTACATATATGAATATTTACATTGAATTAATTTTATAATTAGATATTACGAATTGCTGTACATCCCATCAATAAAACCTTAATACTTACATGGAATGTTTATGCTTTGTTGTCAGTAGATACAAAATTCAGGAAGTTGTCCCACTGACACTATAAGTGTTGAACAAGAATATAGTTTTTAATTAGCAAAATAATTATCAAAAGCATTATTATTTATAGTTAATGATTATCATCTTGATGTAAAATTTGCTTCTTTAAATCAAATCTCAAAGTAGGAAGCCATATATTGCAGATGTATCATCAGGTACTTAGTAAAGTATAAAATACATAATTTAATTAGCAAGGAAAAATGTTATTAATGATATTCAATATATGCATTTGTGTTGAAAATACAATACTATATGTGTGGTGGTGTAGATTTTTTATTTGCGGTGTATGTTTACAAATATAAGTAATATTAATGAAAATGTGTTAAAATGTCTTCCCATCTCCAGAAATTATGTACAGAAAGTAGGACATTATTGTCACTAGTACCATACAGGTGTTTGACTGTAGTGATGCTGTCAGCTTGTTGACTCAACATTAGATGCCACACCCAACTAATTCTGTATCAGTATTTGCAATCGCAGCTAGAACTATGACAATTTTTGTCGTAACATCCACACAAAAAAAGCGTAATAACGAAACCTGGTTACTAGATTGAAAACATAGTGTATAAAAAAACTTGAAACCCAGACACTTAAAGACGCAGCTTTAAATTTTGACACTGATAAAGGATAGCACCATGCATATGCTATTGGTAGTGTTTCTTGGTTTCAGATTCTGTACAAGGTAGCAGGTCACATGCAAAGGAGCCATTAGGGNTCCAAGTGTGTGGTTGTAATTGTAATGTCAGTTGTATATCACAATGATAGCAATATATTCAGCCAGTGTATTTTTTCACCAATTTCGTAATTATGCCAAAAGTTTGAATTTTCCTACCATGTAAATTATATTTTTAAGTCTCACGTAAGTTTTTTAAAGATATTACTGAAATCCCCTACTAGTAAGTGTAGTCAGTGGAACACTATGATAGTGAAATTCTGCACTAGACAGCATTATAATTAATGAGCCTATGATAGTGTGCTTCACTGGTCATTTGTCTGATGAAGGTGACAGAGTACATACCGTACTAGTCATAGAAACGTCAATAGAAACACTTATTGGTTGTGTAACAAGAAAAAATTCATAATGCACTCAAGGGCTATCATTTAGGAGCCAGGATGGTGAGGTTGGAAAACGAGAATAGTGAACTTCTTCTCTAAGGTTATGAAATAGGAGCCTATCATGGGGTGAAATTAAAAAAATACACATTTGTAAAGCTTGTATAGAATAATAGGAATTGTTCAAGTCCTATTCGTACAAAAAATCTCCCACATCAGTAGAAATGCATGCCGTCGGATGGCACTAAGAAACATTTAAGGTCACATGTAGAAGGTGAAATGCATCATGTTTGTGAAGTTGTATGTTTTGATGATAAGAAAGCAACCTGATGTATAAATGTAAGAATGTTGATGGTATGTGCTTCCACATGGTTTGATTTGCACCTTTCTGCTGTGGACTGGCGCCCCTGTAGTATAGGCTGAAGCACAACTGTACATGTAGCATATACAACCCTCAACTTGGAGGCTTCAAGATAAAATAGTCATATTAATGCATGCTGTTCACTTCTCATTTCTAAATAGGTTAAATGGTTAAAATAGTTTTAAAAGGACTTTCGGTCTGTTCCGTTTTATTGTAAGTTCGATGAAGTCAGAATGATCGACCCTAACATGTAAATAAATCACAAAGGGTTAATTACGTACAACTGACATGAAAAGTGTCATGGATTCAAGCCAAAATTTACTGCTTCTGATTATCTTTATGTGAAAATCTTCCAGGTTTTAGAAACTCAAACAAAAAACGTATTTGTGTTAAATTAATTGATATCAGATGGCATTTGCTTGTCAACTGTATGTACCAGTGACTTGACAAATGAAAAAAGATTTTACCACTGACCAACAATGTAATACCATCAACAAATAAAGGGATTTGTGATACTCCCTTAACCATTGAGTCAATAAATATTTAATTATACCATGTTGAAGTAATTAAATGACCTCACAGCTTTTAAAGATGGAGCTATTTAAAAAAAAAAAAGAGAGTTATGCCCCTTTTACATATATTTATTAGCCAAATCTTGTCCGTACAAATCAATCCTTTTTGCAGTTTTAATCCAAAGTTTGTTAAAAAATTCCAGATATTATCACCAAAATCACTTTGAAGTGTAATGCATATCACCTCATTACAAAATGCTTAGCTGTAATCCTACCTTCCAGCACGAGCAGACATATGTCTTAAAGCTAGAGAGTCGGCTACTTTTCTACTGTATATAGGCCCTTAACCTTTATTTTTCCTATGAAATTTGTATTATTTCATTGAAAAACATTGGTAGCTTACACTACAGGCCTTCTTTAAAGAGCAAGAGCATATTTTTCTAGTATCTTTGCAGATTTTTTTTGTTAATATAAGGAATATCAGGACTGATTAAGCAAGCATCTACTGTGGTAAGCTCCCTGGGGATGCCACCCTCATGGCAGCAGAGATGTTTTGACGGAGAAGGAAATTGTGTAAAATACAAAAAAAATGGTATCAGTCTTTGCTTTATATTTGTGTATTTACAACCTTTGAATCTCCCAATGGGAGCCTGCAACCCACTATATGAACATCACCAGCATTTCATTCGAATATGAAAGCAAAAACTCTCATGACGTAACACATGGTTTACCTTTGACGTCATAGATTAACCTTGTTCAATGAGAGTCTTGTCGCTTCGCTTCAGATAACATGGAGAATACCCCGGCGTCAAACACTCATATGACTACAGTTGATTATTGGTGCCAACTTTATTTTGATAGGGCTGTTGCCAATGTCATTTAAAGGATGACGCATTTACAAAACGCAGTAAATAAATAAATAAATAATTTAAGAACAAATAAATTAAACTAAACAATTGATCTATAGTAAAAATATGAATATATGGATTGAACGGCGTTTCTATTTAATTTTCATGCCAGTTTGAATGCAAATCAGTTACATCCATATCAAACATGAAGCCCTAGCAGGCTTCATGCAATATGGCAGTAGCTAAGTCAGAGAAATGGTAAAATAATTGAAACTCTTCTTTATTGGAGGTAGTACATCACTGATTGCTGAGACCATCTACCTTAATTATGATAAGATATTGATCTTATACAGGTCTGGCAGCTTGAGCCCTTCTACTAAAATTTTACTCCATTTTATAAACAAAATGAGAGGCTGAGGTGTTTATTTGATCAACTACAGTATATATACATTTAACAGTATGAACAAATAGGATATCTTTCCTTGACAAACCACTTTAAAAAATCAGTCACTAATGTACATGTACTGGTGACCTTTTTTGCGATACACTGTGTGGTTGTTTATGCACACAATTCAGAGTACGTCATGTCCCTTGTGTACAGGAAATTGCACACATAGTCTTGTGTTATACGTTATACCAGGTACCATGTACTGCTTATGTACTACGTGTCTCTAAAACCTCCGATATTTCATGATTTGCTATAAACTCTGTGAGTACTTGCTGACTAGGCTTGTAATGTAATAAGCTTAGACAGGGAGGGATTTTGGTTTGATGTTATCACATCCATTACTCAATGATGTTTACTAATGTAATTGAGATGGCTTCCATCTATATTAACAGATAGATTTAGAATATCGTGTTTGTTGAGTGCGACATGTTATATGGATAAAATTATTGTCAGTGGACAGACCATGAAAATCAGAAACAATTTCCAATCAATACCGATTATTTGCATTAGGTAATTTATTTTGCTTTTCAGCAAATATCTTAATGCTCAACAGGGTATAAATCACCAGGATTTTAACATTAATCAGATAACAAATTGTGTTTCTATTTAAAAAAAAAAAAAAAAAGTTTTTGGTTGGATGTTGATAAGTTTTATAACTTCTACAGTGTATCAAATGTTTGTTTTTATTGGAAGGCAATGATTTTTTTTTAATTTGCTACAGTATTTAGCCTTGTAAAAATCAAAATCAAAACACTGTACATGCCAAGAGCAAGACCTTAGATATCCACTGACTCAAATATTATTCCTACTTGCCACATAAAAAATGTAATACAACAGAAAAAATGAATAAAAAATACAAAACAAGAATTTTAGCCCACCGTCACCAGTTCACATATAACCTTTCATCCATGGTCTGTCATCGGTCCATAAATAATTCTTTTACTTGTTATCACTTTTTTCTGTGGGAGTAAATGCCTAAGATCTTACATAAATTTCTATGTGTTGTTTGGTCTTGGCCCTTTGTTTGGGTTGTTTTATTTTGAGACTGATCAGGAGAATAAGATGTCAGCCGTTGTGGATTTCCACAGGTAAAGATATGTTACAATCACTTTTCCTCAAGAAGTGCATGACATATCTTTCTCACATTATATCTGTAGGTTCTCCTTGGTCCATATAGTGTGCATGTTTCATTTTGAGACTGACTTGGAAGAACAAGACCGTTACCCAACAGCAATCTTCAGGGGCGTTTCTAGGATATTTGAAAGAGGGGGGGGCGTAGAAGCAAACCTTTGGACCTTTGGACCTTTGGACCTTTTTTTTGCTAAAAACTACGGATTACCCATCGGATGGGGGGAATCAGTATAAAAAGAAATCAGAGTATGTGTTTAACTAATGAATATGATAAATTGCCTTATTCAATACAATATTAGCAGATTACGATAGTTTTTTTTTGTTTTTTTTTTTTAAAAGGGGGGGGGGGGGGGCGTACACCAGTTGTTGATGTACAATAATGCTAAAAGAGTGTGTTGAATTTTATGAAAATTCTACACATACATATATATAGTATCGATTAACCGCTCAAATTTGATTTTCAACCAAGTCTAAAAATCAACATGGCCACCAGCAGCCATCTTGAATTTTGTTAAAAAGTTACTTGGTTTCCATGCAATAATTCTGGAAGGAATGCTTTGAGTTTCATGAAACTTTCTACAGATGCCTATAATATTGATAAAACACTTAAGTTTGATATACTGTAAGCAAGATTAATGCAATTAATTTCTTCATCATGTGTAAAATGAAATCAGCCATCATTTTACCAAAGTTGGGACAGGCGACACATCGGCTGCCGTGGAATTCTGGTATCAAAATTTGGCTCCTTTAAATATTTAGTTACCTACACATTTTTTGTTTGTATTATTGTGGTTTACCTTCTTCTGTAACCCATGAAAACATACTTTTCTAAATTTCAGCATGAGTTGGAGAAGCTGGATCCCCGTGGGAGGACTGCCTTACATCTTGCTGTCACGCTAGGACATATAGAGAGCACACGGGTATTGGTGCGATATGGAGCCTCGACGATGGCTGAAAACAAAGGCAACTGGTCAGGTACGCAGTGGAAAGTTATACTCACCTCTTTGATCTCTGACCATGATGATATCGTGAAGTAGCTCATATTATGCAAAGTGGAAACTTTGTGTGAATCCAGTGATCCTAGTCAATGCTTGATATAAAATCAACTTCATGTTTACGAGATTTCAGACAAGGTTAGGTACTGGAGTCCATATTATCATTTGTTTTTGGTCGGATTTGGAAATAAAAACAGTATATCATTTTATCTTTTGGAAATTATTTACATAGTTTTTGAGATACTTTTTCTCTCCTGATTCAACCGTATTTTAGATATTCATGTCACGCATATGTACTTCTGATAATCTAATAGCATTTAAAACAATTAACAAAATCACTGATGTGTGTTTTCTGACTGCATATCAGAGGTACAGGTACTAGTCAGTAGATTTCCCATTTATGAAGGACGTGAAATTTCACCTTAGACTAGGACGACAATGGCTTACAATTGATTTACCTTCATACCAGATATATACATGGCCCCTTAATTTACCATGTGACCACCACACTATCATGTGACTTCTGTTCAGGAAGCTTGTATCTCAAAAATGATGTAAAGAATATAAATAAATTTAGATTTCAGATGTAGCCACACAGTACCATACCTTATATATTATATATTAATCCTAGAAATTAAAGTTAAAATTCTTAACAAAGTTTAAAACGTACAAATCTGTAAATAAAGATATTTGTATATGCAGTGCTACATGAGGCAGTAAGCACAGGTGATCCAGAGTTGGTTCAACTGGTTCTCAAACACAGGGACTACCAGCGGTACAGCAAGAGGACCGTCGGCGTGCCGGAACTTTTACAGAAATTGAAGGAGGTAATAACATGTGTGAATATTTTATAAGGTTATAGTATTTAATTTGGAGACTCACATGACTCTAATGATTCAGTCTGTGGAAAAATTACGGAAAAAAGCTGCACATCGAGGCATATTTTTAAGATGAACTGACAATTCAATTTGGGGAATCAAGTCACCTCTAAATGATTCAGGCCACAGAAAAATGACTGAAAAAAACTCTTTCTTTCATATAATGATACAAAGCCGATATAACATTGCAGAAAAGATTTGGTTGGCATAGGACTGGTTTCACTATCACAGTTGTGGTATGATCATATCTACAGACAAACCCAAATATTTGTAAAAATAAAAATGGGAATATCTCACATATTGATCATGTCTGTCATACTTCTACATTTGGTACAATGGTAATAAAATATGATAGAGCTTATAAACAGTCAACTCTCACTAACAATAGTCAGACTTTATTACTTTACCTAGACTGAATCAGCAGAGGTCCTAATACTGTCATTTAGGTACAAAAAATAATAAAGTGAACTAAATTGGAGGTAGAATATCAAAAATGTAAATTGAATTTTATTTTCGTATTAAATTGCTTCACTTTAATTACCCGAAGTGTTGTTATTGCTGTAATGGTATTTTAACCCCAGGTTTATTTCAATATGAATCACAATGCCTTTAGTTGTACTGGTATAAAAACAAGAATAGTAATATTCTCCAGATGTGAAGTGCTTCTTTTCAAAATATTCGTATCTTCCTAGTGATGTATATACAGTGACATGTTGTTGACAGCTGATTATAGCGAGTCTATAATGAATTACACTAATTGATCTGGCTTTGTTTGCAGTCGTCCGATTTCTACGTGGAGATGAAGTGGGAATTCACCAGCTGGGGTTAGTAGACATGCTATGTCTCTATCAGAACCTACTTAGTATTTAAATCAGATTAGTAATGGTCAATACTGATCAGGTATTATAGATGACATGCCTTAATATAAGGGAATTGAACAACACTATGAGATTTTGTGAATGTTCATGTTGTATACACAGGAGATAGTTATTTATAAATAAATAGATGTAACTATAATAATACTAGATGCAGGCAAATTAAACCCACCCTTAGCTCCTATATCCTGAATTCCCCTTCAACAAACTTGTATAGCACACTATAGGCTCCCCAAATATCCTGTGAATAAGTTAATTATTGTAAAGTTTATGATTGTAACTGGAAAATGCATGGTCTTTAATACTCCTTTAACAAAAGGGCCGCTGGTCGTCCTTTTTTTCTATCAGATATAGTTTTGCCGGCTGCGATACGGCACTTGTCAAAAGTATCTCACCGTGTAAACCTCCAACACTGTTGGAGTAGGTCTTTAAGTGAGAATCACTGACTTTCCTTAGTTGATGAAAACCCCTTGAAATCCTGTTATCTATATCAGTGTTACAGGTTTATCTTTAAAATTGGTAGTATTTTTTCATAGATTTGTTTTCATTTAAAAATGAATTAAATTTTCGAAATTTATATGATAGCCTTGAATTTCAAAGACTAGGAGTTTTAGATTTGAGCTAGGTTTAATGTGACTATGGTGTCTGTTCTCAGTGCCTTTGGTGTCCCGAATGTGCCCGAGCGACACCTACCGAGTATGGAAAAGTGGTAAGTTCTACGGCCAGACATCTACCATACTTTAGACCTATCATGTACCTTATTTATATCAGTCTTTGAGATGAAAAGTTTTTTTTCAATATATTTGATAAATGAAATAAATACATGTACATTGAAAGCATCTGCCATGGGATTGTCCATGAGTTAAAAATACAAGTGTTGATTCAGATGTAGAGCTACAGAATAGCAAGCATGTTTTGAGTGTAATGATGTAATATCTAATAGATGACTGCTGTGAACCATAAAATTAGACTCGCTGTGGTGCTACATATTTATTTTATCTTCATTCTAAAGTTGTAGGGATTCTACTTTTTAACACGAAAGCAAAAATAAAATAATACTCAAAGTGTGGCATTTCAAAACAATTCAGAAAAAGATCAACTGTTATTAAAAATAGCATGCATCATGTAGAAAAGAATAATAAAATGAAGTGGCGATACTTTAGCCTTAATTCATTCACCCCTAAAATTTCATAATGAACTATTCCAACCTTTGAATTGGAAGGATTCAAATGTGTCTTCAGGGGTGCATGAGTTAATAAGTTCCTTGACAAATGTGTTAATATTTCAGGTTCCAATGTGAGGATAGACACAACCCTGCTAGGGTTTGACAATATGTCCTGGGAGAGAGGCAGTAGAAGTTACATATTTAAAGGAACAGGTAATGTACTTAACTACCCTTGTCCAAATGTCATCCCTGTTTCATTTCAGTAACCTATTCGGTACAGTGTGTATACACTCTCTATTGATGGGCGAAACGCCAAGGGTCAAGTGACAAAGGCGAAACGCCAAGGGTCAAGTGTCAAAGGCGTAATGCCAAGGGTCAAGTGACAAAGGCGTAGTGCCAAGGGTCAAGTGACAAAGGTGTAACACCAAGGGTCAAGTGACAAAGGCGAAACGCCAAGGGTCAAGTGACAAAGGCGAAATGCCAAGGGTCAAGTGACAAAGGTGTAACGCCAAGGGTCAAGTGACAAAGGTGTAACGCTAAGGGTCAAGTGACAAAGGTGTAATGCCAAGGGTCAAGTGACAAAGGCGAAACGCCAAGGGTCAAGTGACAAAGGCGAAACGCCAAGTGTCAAGTGACAAAGGCGAAACGCCAAGGGTCAAGTGACAAAGGCGAAACGCCAAGGGTCAAGTGACAAAGGCGTAACGCCAAGGGTCAAGTGACAAAGGCGTAACGCTAAGGGTCAAGTGACAAAGGTGTAATGCCAAGGGTCAAGTGACAAAGGCGAAACGCCAAGGGTCAAGTGACAAAGGCGAAACGCCAAGTGTCAAGTGACAAAGGCGAAACGCCAAGGGTCAAGTGACAAAGGCGTAACGCCAAGGGTCAAGTGACAAAGGTGTAACGCCAAGGGTCAAGTGACAAAGGTGTAACGCCAAGGGTCAAGTGACAAAGGTGTAACGCCAAGGGTCAAGTGACAAAGGCGTAACGCCAAGGGTCAAGTGACAAAGGAAATATACAATTTGATCACACCGCTGTGCAAGTAAATATTAAAAGGGACCAGTCGGTCTTGAAACGTTGCGACATGTTTAATATGTACAATTTTTGTGTATAAGGTATAACTTTGGTAGAACTTAACTACCCTTGCCCAAATGTCCCCGTTTCATTTGCTGAGTTTGACAAAATGATCTTGGAGAGAGACAGATCAGTCATTTAGGCAAATGAAATTTAAATAGCACTTGCTCAGAAATGAAATATACTGGTCCAAAATGTAGGAACCGTCCATGGAATAAGCCTTAATGTTATGGTCTTTCAACAGAAGGAACAGTTTTGTCTCTCATTATACTGTGAATATATTTACATTCAAAAAGAGAATGTTGCACTGATCTTGCCCACAGATCATATCAACTGACCTTAGGCCATTAGACTGATGTTTTTCTTGCCCTGTGAAATTGTGTGGTGAAGCTGTTTGTCTTTTTGTTTTTAGCTAACAGTGCTACCGTGATGGAGGTGGACCATGACAGAAGAGAAATTTTCTCTGAAACGATGCAGATCCTTCCCCCGAACTTTGATATATCAGTGATGAATCCCTCCGATGACTCAGTAGCGGCCCGCCTCACCAACCCTCTGGTCACCACCTTCGTCGACACAGAAAAGATATCCTTTGAGAGGTAACATCTAAACAGTTGTAGGACATGAGCTTCATCAGCTAGGGAAATGGTTCTTTTTCTTAGTTTGAACTAAACGATCATCAAGATAAAAAACATGGCAAAAACAAAACCTGAAATATAAATGGCCTACATACATACAAATTGACACCCAGAAACTAGTCTCTGAATGTTGTTATTATACCCTTGCTTTGACAACTTTCTTTAAGTTCCAAAATAATGGTTTCCGGAGCATATCTCAGCCACTGTTTCATGAATGGACATCAAAGTTTGTACAATGGTACATCATGGGAGGGCAGTTTGTCGCATCCTAAAACCAGGTCACTGTTACCTCATTTTGACATTTCACCTTGACCTAAAATACTAAAATAATGGTTTCCAGAGCATTTTTCAGCTGCTGTTTCATGAATGGGCATCAAACATTGTGTCTAGATACAATCTATATAGTAGGCACATCATGGGAAAATGGTGTGTTGCATCCTAAATCCAGGTCAATTTGACCTCGACCTCCAGTACTGAAATTACTGATTCCAGAACATATCCCTGCTGCTGTTTCTTGAATTGGCACCAAACATTGTGTATAGATATACCGGTACATCATTGGGAAGGTGGTGTGTTGCATCCTAAAACAAGGTCATTGTGGCCTCAATTCAACCTTTGACCTCGACCACAAGTCCTAAAGTACAATGTTATACAGGTTTCCCCAGCAGGTCTTAGTCACTGTTTATGAATGGGCTTCAAACTATGTAGATATGCGGTATCAGTGGGTATCCATGAAGCGCCCCACTTCAAGTTAAATCTAGATTTATTTTTGAAAGATTTTTGAAGTGTAATATTTTAGAAACCTATTCCCACATATTATCAATCTAGTTAGATGGGATTTATGTGTCACATCACCCAAGGATGTGAGATTCTAGATTTCCCAAAGTACATTTGTACAGTATTATAAAATCTGGTTTGATTTAAGACATTTGATGTTTTGAATTGATTGTTTCAGGAACAAGTCTGGTATCCTGGGCTGGAGAAGTGATAGAAGTGAGACTGTCAATGGCTACGAATCCAAGGTGAGTGAAAGTGAAATCAGCAGTGGTTATGGTAACATTTCATAGCTTTGTGTAAAAATAAACAAAAATAATAAAAATACTCATATTTCAGAATTTTGTAATACATGAAAATGTACCTTAGTAAATTTAGCTCCTGGTAGGCTGGTACTCATATCTGTCAATGAATTTCTGTATGTCGGGAAATTTTCGCTACAGTTTAACTTTCACCTTTTCCCCCGTCCGCAATGAGGGCGAATTTATCACCACAGTGTACACCACCAACAAGTACACATCTTACAAAACCTAGTAATAACATGTCAAGGGCGTAATTAACTCTGTGCGGAAACGAATTCTAGTGAAGGTCGAAAATTTGACTGGGCGAACATTTCCCAGCATACAGTAATTGATCTCCTTTTGATCATTATCCTTAATATGTTTGAATGCAAAGAAAAAGAACTCAAAATTATATTAAAAACATTCTCTGAGATTCCTATGTGAATAACTTGCATGGAAGTCAAGTGAACATTTGTCTGAAGGAAACAGTTAAAATGCCTGTTATTGAAATGTCCTCAATATGTTTCATCGACACCACTATCTGCTGATATTATGACCAGGTGTTTGGAGCGTCTAACGTGGAGTTAGTGACGAAGACGCGTGTTGAGCACCTGTCGGAACAGGACAAACAGAAATCCAAGAAGAACAATAAGACGCCCCTCGAGTCGTTCCTTGGGGTGGCTGAGGAGCAAAACAAGAAACAAGGAGCCTCAAATGGAGTAAGCATTATTTAACTTCATTTATTATCATCCCTCCTGGTCCACATGGCCAAATGAAACTATACATGTATTTTATTGAAACAAACTTCCCTCGTAAGCCAGATCATGTTAATTTGAGTAAGTATTTATACAGTGTAACAATACAGTACATTTCACTTAATATCACATCACTTAATATCACTTTTTGGTTATTATCATGTTTACTTGATGCACCGTTTTTTCCTGCTATATAATCTATGTAATTCAATTCTGTTATTATAACTTGTTTTGGTGTGGTTTTCGCTTAAAATCATTTTATTTTAGCCACTGTAACAAAAAGGTGAAATGTACTGTATCTGCAGGTCATTGATTTTGAAATGTCTATTTCAGGATGTGTCGTCCGTGATGTTTAACCCCAGTGCTATCACACCCGAGGAATACTTTAACTCCTTTATAGACTTAAGTGACCGAGATATTGGTCGTCCAATTGATCAAACGACAAAGACTCAGAAGTTTAAAGCCACACTATGGCTGTGTGAGAACTACCCCCTCTCCCTCCAGGAGCAGGTCGTTCCCATCATAGACCTTATGTCCTCTAGTAATGCACACTTTAGAAAACTCAGAGACTTTATAACGTTACAGTTACCGGCAGGATTTCCTATCAAAATCGGTAAGTTTCCATGTCATACTTACTGAAGTCTGGAATGTACAAAGTCTTAACAGAGCAATATAGAGGCATGTCATGGTATGATTATCATAGTATACCTGGTCACATATCCATTAGACCTTCTTTATGCTCAAACTGAGATGTTTTTGTTAAATTGCAATTAGGTATGTTGAATGAGGTTTTGAAAAGACAATGAAAACATTCTTTCAGGTTTTGATATCTTAAAATCTAGCACCTAGTGTAAAAATATTGAAGTACAGAATGTATTACATGTACAAACAAACAAAAAAGTCATTAATTGAAGTATTAAACATGTGAGGGAAACCGCTTGTGTTAAGATTGATTTCAACAACAAGGTATTTTATCCAAAACTGAATGATATTAAAACATTTTTACTTTGTTGACAGAGATTCCCCTGTTCCATGTGCTCAATGCAAGAATTACATTTGGTAACATCTCTGCAATGGATCAGCCTGTAGATGGGGTCACGCCTCTCAGGAGTGAGGATGAAACCAAGTGTAAATGTGTCGTGGAGGAATCATGTTTTGAACCTCCCAGTGGTTACATCAGGCTAGGTAAGGATAATTGTGACTATATCAAGATTTCATTTATTGCAGGATGACAGTGGAAAATATTACCCTGAGGGAATGCCTGATGGAATTGCAGTTTGAGTGACAGTGGATAAATTTATCTAAAATGGATAGCAGTACAGGTGACAGTTGATAACATTATCTTGGAGGTGACAGTAGATAATGTCACCTTGAAGCTATGGCAATGGAGGTGACAGTGGATAATGTCACACTGATAGGGTGATATCACTGTTAGTCATGGTAATGTTGGGTTACTGGTTAGCAGAATTGAAATTTCATTTATATAAATTATAATTATTTTTTCAAAGTTTATGTTAATGTGCATTCAGTACCCTCGGGGTGATTTTTTTGGTAGTCTAGACCACCAGAAAACATCACCCCTTGGGTTGGAGATTTCTCTGTCACACTCTCAGGGTAGGGGAAGATTATATTAGTTAAACAACTAACCCTGTATCTGTCATATCTAATAACATTACGGAGGAATGTTTAATAGCAATTTTGCCTTAAGTCCCGGACCTTTCATTAGGCACACATTTTATTATCTTTTTATCTTTTTTTATCTAAATACATGTACTGCATGTTAAATTTTCAATGTGTAATAGAGTGTACAGTTAGAATCATACATTAAGGTTTATTTGTCTTGTAGGTGTCAAAGCCGGTAATATATCAATATTGTTAATGATTTGTGTGGTATTTGTTAGTTCAATGTCTTTCATTATATTATATATATATATATATACATCAGAAAAAAGACGAGTTTCTGAGTGTAAATAGCTTGTGCACTGTGTATAATTTCGCTCACAAATATAAGCATTCCTGCAATAAATGTGATTGCCTGAGTTTCTGCATGTACAATTTTTAGCCCACCATCATCTGATGGTTGGCTATTCAAATCACCCTGCGTCCGTGGTCCATGGTCCGTTGTCCGTGGTCCGTGGTCCGTCCGTCCTTAAACAATTCTTGTTATCGGTATTTCTCAAGAAGTACCAGAGGGATCTTTCTCAATTTTTATATGTAGGTTGCCCTTGGTCCTAAGCTGTGCAGGGCAACTTTTGAGAATATTCGGATAAACAACATGGCCGACAGGCAGCAATCTTGGATTTTGAAAGTGAAAGTTTGTTATCGCTATTTCTCAGGAAATACTTGAGGGATCTTTCTCAAATTTTATATGTAGGTTCCCCTTGGTCCTTAGCTGTGCAGGGCAACTTTTGAGACTGATCGGATAAACAACATGGCTGACAGGCAGCCATCTTGGATTTTGATAGTGAAAGTTTGTTATCGCTATTTCTCCGGAAGTACCAGAGGGATCTTTCTCAAATTTTATATTTAGGTTCCCCTTGGTCCCTAACTGTGCAGTGCAACTTTTGAGACTGATCAGATAAACAACATGGCCGACAGGCAGCCATCTTGGATTTTGAAAGTGAAAGTTTGTTATCGCTATTTCTCGGAAAGTACCAGAGGGATCTTTCTCAAATTTTNCACTCGCCCAAAAAACAATGTTTGGGCCGGCCAATGCAGGTTCCCCACTATCCTTTATTGTTCATGTTTACTTTTGAAACTGATGAGTTAAACAAAATGGCCTACGGACAGCTATCTTCGATTTTTGACATTGAATGTTTGTTAGTACTATTTCTCAGGAATAACTTGAGGGATCTTTCTCAAATTTGATATGTAGGTTCCCCTTGATCCCTCATTGTGCATGTTATATTTTGAGACTGATCATAAAAACAAAATGGCTAAAGGAAGTACTAAACAGATCGATCTTTCTCATATTGCAATGATCGATTCTATTTATTTCACATTAGGTACTGTACTAGTAAATATGTGAAATGACAAACTCATTTTGAAGGTTGGCTTTCATACACATCAGCATTAACTTTAGATCAAAAGTTACATCAAGGTGCATTTACTGTTAACATGACTCGATCAAACAGATTAGAGGAAAGAAGAGAAAAGATCGAACTGACAAAGAACTAATGAAGATGGTACAATGGTGGGCGCCAAGATCCCCCTGGGATCTCTTGTTGTGATTGGATCATGATTTTCTTCCTTTCTATTTGAGCTCGCTTACCGAACTTGTCCAAACATGCTTAATAATGCCATCGCATGATGTTTGTCATCGAAATATTTCATTTTTTCATCCGTCTTAAAAACTTTTGGAACAAAGCTTAAAGTAAACAAGTGGGATTGAAGTCGTAAAGGAAAAAATGTTAATGTGCATTCATCAAATGAACCGATGGTTTACCCCATTATTACTGTGTTGTTTAGGAGATGGCGGAGGTCACCACGGCCGGCTACAGGATGAAGATGATGAACTCCTGCAGTTTGCCATACAACAGAGTTTGATTCAAACAGGAAATACAGAAAATGACCAGGTAATTAGCTAGTGTAGATTGGTAAATAAGTCCCCGACTCTAAAACTCAATACACAAATATCATTTCATTTCATGTTTAAAAGTATTGTGCATTATTACAAAACTACCTCTGCATGATTGATACTAAAAAGAATCGTTTTTTTTAATTATTTTTTTGTTAATTTATTTGTAGCTATGCACTTAGATATAGCTGGTACTTAATTTTCATCACAAGAAGCTAGACTAGATCTGTAGTGTATTAATGTTGCTCTTTGTCTGGTGTAGTAGGGTGTAGGAAGGGTATTATATCAGCCAATAAAAGTTAAATGGAAAATGTGTCTTGCTATCCTCCAACCATAACACCAAGGTCATTTGCCATAACTATGGTCTGTTCCATAATATTTTCCCAAAATTAGCAAAATATATGCCAAAACAAAAATAAGAATAAAACCATTTAAATACTGTGTCTTAATATATATGAAGCAGGTTTATTCATGAAAGAATTTGGCAAAGGCTGATAAAAATTCTGTAACATTTTTACTTGTGATTGACTTATGTACGGTCAAGGCCAAGGATTATCCCTGATGTTGAATGAAGAACATTTGTCTGGATTATTCCTGTTCTACATCTCTACTGAGTAGTCGGATTAATTCTTGTAAAATCATGGAAATGAATGTGCCTATTTTGTCGATTGATCACCTACCCCGGTATAAATGAAAATTCCCCCTACCCTGACCTCTGTTTATAGATATGATGTTTCCCCTACCCTGATTTTCTATTGTTTTATTTCTCCCTTCCCCCTGTTTATGATACCTTCACTGGACCATTCGTTTCATTTAAGTAAATTTACACTGCTTCCCTCTCATGTGTCATTAGATCCTTGTCATGTGTCATTAGATCCTTGTCATGTGTCATTAGATCCTTGTCATGTGTCATTAGATCCTTGTCATGTGTCATTAGATCCTTGTCATGTGTCATTAGATCCTTGTCATGTGTCATTAGATCCTTGTCATGTGTCATTAGATCCTTGTCATGTGTCATTAGATCCTTGTCATGTGTCATTAGATCCTTGTCATGTGTCATTAGATCCTTGTCATGTGTCATTAGATCCTTGTCATGTGTCATTAGGATAGTTGTTATGTTGTGTAACAGGACTCGAGTAATAGAAGTGTATTATGCTTTAATTCATTCACCCCTGAAATTCCATCATGAACTATACCAACCTTTGAATTGGAAGAGTTCAAATGTGTCTTCAGGGGTGAATGAGTTAATGCATAAATAGTTCATACAAATCTTATTTCAGCTGTACATATGAATGGTAACCTTAAGTCACTATTGTCTTTAAGTGATAGTAATGATTGAGCCTAGTGTTCTTATATCTGTAATCTTATTTAACTCATTCACCCCTGAAATGCAATAATGATCTATCCCAACCTTTGAATTGGAAGAGTTCAAATGTGTCTTCAGGGGTGAATTTGTCAAGGTGTTACTTTAAGCTGCACTCCTATTTTGTTGTAATGTCTTTATCTAGTTATCCCATTTTAGCACTCCACCATTAGTCCTATTTATCCATGTTTTTCAGAAGTGATCTATATTAAGCTTATGTTTGAGTGGTCTTATTTTAGCATTAGTCTTATTTTGGTACTTTGCACTTTGACTCTGGTGTGATATTTAACTTTATGCTCATTTTGTTCTAAGAAAGAAAATGCCATTGAGCTTATTTATATTATCACTGATATATTGATGTAAGGTTTGTTTGCTGAAAGTTTATTGTGCAAACACTACATACATTTATTGAATATTATTTTTTTGTGTTTTGATGCCCTAATTTAAGAATTTCATTTTAAGTTTCTTTTATTTGTTAAAAAAGAAATTCTGAATAAGACCGTATTCAATAGTGTGCAAATACATCAGGTAATTTGACACGGGTGCTAAGATGTAATTATGATAGTGTGGTACCAAGATACCATTACAACAGACTTGTATGCTATGATAGCATTAAGCTAGAAGTGGGAGATATTATATCATTATGCCAGACTTGGGCACAAAGAGATGATTTCTGCTAGAATTGTATGATTTGATGCCATGGCGTTGATAGCGCACTTGCCTTTCTCCAAGGCGACCAGGATTCGATTCCCCGATCAGGCGTGAAAAGGTTTGGGGTCACCTGCCCAATCACATGGGTTTTCTCCAGGCACTCCTGTTTCCTCCCACATTAAGATTCCCCACATAATAACATCCGGGCCAACAAGAGTGATTTATATAAGTTGAAATTACTTGTTGTAAAATAAATAGATTAGTTTATATATGTATATGCTGACCTAAGTCCTGAGATATGATTACTGGTATGCTAGGCTTGCGACAAGGACTCTCCATCCTTACTTACTCTCATGTGTAAACAATAGAACTTATCCAGAATGAAATACATTGAAGAATAAACTGATTTTAGGAATAAATAAATTAAAAAATAATATAACCTGATTTTAACTTGATTTTAACTTTCAAATTTTGATCCTGTGTTAAAACTATTCTAATTACCATCAGCTGAAAACATGTACAATTTGCACAGTAGATATTTAAATTGCCTAGGATTTCATTTATGTTGATAACATAAAGTCAGACCTGTGCTATAAGTAGTCAAATACAGGAGATCATGATGTTGGCTGCTTGAGACAGGTGACTGCTTAATCAAGGTTCAAGTAAATGCCATAATGAAAATTCAGAATTTGGCCAGCCAGTTTATAATGAGTGTTATAGTTTACACTCATATTTACAATGAGTGTTATAGTTTACAATGAGTGTTATAGTTTACAATGAGTGTTATAGTTTACTTCACAATGAGCAAAATTCCTTTACCAGTAAATCATGCCAATAAAAAACTTTAAAATATTCCTTTGCCAATACAAACCTGTACATAAATATATAGGATCTTAAATGAATATTCATTTCATATGAGATTTTATGAAATGAGTCTTAGGAGTTTTTATTTTTGCAAGCCTTGGCGAGCAAAATTTAAAACTTCGAGACGAGTTTCATAAAAGCTCATATGAAATGAAAACAAATTTAAGATGTTTTTTATCATATAACTCAGAAAACTTACATTTTGACAGGTTTTAAAGCAAAAATGTAGAGGGCTTAATCAAACGGAGACAGTCATTTTGTTGCGCCATTCACAATTTATGCCGTCACGTCATTGTCCATATTATGACCTCACAAACGATTTCTGACTGGCACAGCCAATGAAAAACGCTCCAGGGTACATTACACTAGTGACATATGTTAAATTATTACATGGGCGAATTCACTTGATAACAAGCCGATTTTGTGATAAAATGGTATCTCTTATAATATCAGATATATTTGTTAATTGTTTACTGTATATGTTTACATTTAAACACAACAGGATTATTCCTGACTGTCGTAGCAATATGCATACTGTCAAAACAACTAACCCGGTGTCTGTCATATCTAATACCATTACGGAGGAATGTTAGCAATTTTGCCTAAAGTCCCGGACCTTTCATTAGGCACACATTTTAGTATCTTTTCAAGGAAGGTTTTACCTACGTATCTAAATACATGTACTGCATGCTGAGTTTTCAATGTGTCACAGTCAGAATCATACATTAAGGTTTATTTGTCTTGTAGGTGTCAAAACCGGTAATATATCAATATTGTTAATGATTTGTGTGTTATTTGTTAGTTCAATGTCTTTCATTATATATATACACATCAGAAAAAAGGCGAGTTTCTGAGAGTAAATAGCTTGTGCACTGTGTATAATTTCGCTCACAAATATAAGCATTCCTGCAATGTATATGTGATTGCCTGAGTTTCTGCATGTACAATTTTCGTGATTGGATCATGAATTTCGTCCTTTCTATTTGTGCTCACTTCCAACTTGTCCAAACATGCTTAATATGCCATCGCATGATGTTTGTCATCGAAATATTTCATTTTTTCATCCTTCTAAAAACTTTTGAAACAAAGCTTAAAGTATACATGTGAAATTGAAGTTGAAAAAGAATAATTTTCGGAAATGTCAATATTGATGCTATCTAGCATCTGTTCATTTAGGATCTCCATTTAAGGACGTGCCTTCATGTGTGTAGTGTATGAGTGTTTGCGTGTGTGTATGGAGGAGACAGGGTATGTTGGTGTGCTTGCCTCCTTGTGATAGCGCAGATCTGATGCTGACCTTATAGTGCTATCTCACTGAAATACTATGCTGAAGGCACCCAGCACAGCATTCTGCCCAGTCACATTTTACTGACAAAGGGTGAAACAGTTGTTGCCATTCCCCTAAATGCTGAACGTTAAGCAGGGAATAACAACTACCATTTTTAAGAACTTGGTTATGTCTCGGCCTGGGGACAGAACCCATTGCCTTCCTCACCTGGGAGAACACTCAACATTGAGGCAAAAAGTGAGGTGTTGCCAAGCAAGGCCCTAGGAAATAAAAGGTAGTTAGAAGTAGAAAGAAAGATACAGATCCGAAATATTGCGATGAGTGCAGCAGATTTATTTTGGTCGTTTTTGTGTCCCCAAATAGAGGACACCAAAGCAAATCCCCAATTCTGCAGGGGGGGGGCCCGCATTAGTCGCCTCCTACAATACATGATGCGTGGGTAACAACAGGTGTATTCTTTTCCCGATCCCCCACCTGCAGGGACTAGCAGAGGCCACACTCATGGGTCACAATAGAGGCCTTTTTTTCTTATCATCTTTTATTCCTTCAGAGCTTTAATATCATTTGTAAGTGCTGGGTGATCAGGAAGGGAGATTTGTCAGAAGTATGAATGTCAGTGTTTTTAAATTTACATTTGTATCGTACTTTGTAATATGGTAATGGTAACCATAAAAGAGACAAAATAAGTTTTGAACTTTTCTAAGGACGGGTAGTAACTACCACATAGTCCATCAGAGAGTCAATCCTGCATTCGTGATTCAAGTTTGTTACATACAATGTATGTTGATTAGTATTTTAGATTTCAAAAACTTCTTCCTCAGAGCCATAAAGTCAAGGGCTTTGATATTCATTTTCTGACATGTTTTAGAAAAATAAATCAAGGACATGCACAATTATGAAAGACCAAAAATGATATTATAGACTGAAATGAATATTACTGAGATACATGTTTCAAGTTTTCTTTAGTTTTCATATAATTCAGCAATTGATGTAAATTGATGAGTGAGTGATACAGACCCCATAAACCTCTTGTGGTTTTGTTTTCATTTGCTCCTGTCTGCCTTTATACTGAAGAATGGCTGATTTTCTCTACAATATATTTTCTTAATCTTCCCTGTAAATTATGTTTAATATATGTACACTTGTATATAGATTTATCAATTCTGAAATTTTAAAATAATGTTAAACATGGAATTTGAATACAGCTCTGTGTCAGTTTAATTTTACAGAATGTCATTTTACATATAAAATTCAAAAGAACTGCTAAATACCAGGTGTACACAGTCAAAATGCAAATCACAGATTGTTAAATTTCAAAGTTAAAATATTAACACTTTTATGGTATGATTTTTTTTTATTGAGATCATTTTTTTTTAATTATCTTTCTTATGTTTTCTGTAAGAGATTTAAATATATATCATATGTTAATACAAAGTCATCTGCCAGTGTTTTGGGTGTTTTCATGGAATGAACTCAACATTTAACTTAAAAACATGAACCAGGTTCTCCAGTAAAACATGAACCAGGTTCTCCAGTAAAACATGAACCAGGTTCTCCAGTCTGAGCGCTGATTCAGAGTTTAGTTAAGACATTGACAATTCTCCAATTAATCCAGTCAATATCTTCACATCCCTTTAAATATTTACTGCCAATAATTAAAAAAGTTTTTTTTAAAAAGTACATATATACCTAATTACAGTCAAACTTCCATAAATCCGATTTTCATCAAATTTCTTGATGTGTCAGACTTACATCAAAGTCTGGATTTCTGGTCGAGTGCTATACCGACCTTTTGGCGCTCCATCGGTCGAGTGCTATACCCGCCTTTTGGCGTTCCACCGGTCGAGTGCTATACCCACCTTTTGGCGTTCCACCGGTCGAGTGCTTTACCCGCCTTTTGGCGTTTCACCAGTCGAGTGCTATACCCGCCTTTTGGCATTCAATGGAAGATATGGGAATCCAATTCAGCACCACTAGGGTTAAAAGACCCGAGGGATGGCTC
The DNA here is from genome assembly GCF_002113885.1 of Mizuhopecten yessoensis. Lineage (NCBI taxonomy): Eukaryota > Metazoa > Mollusca > Bivalvia > Pectinida > Pectinidae > Mizuhopecten > Mizuhopecten yessoensis. Next base: position 160,660 of record NW_018404031.1, read on the forward strand.
AAAAGTAGCCTTTTAACATTGATGTTCTCTTAATAGGTTTTAATAAATTGTAAATGTGAATGTAAATGGGATGAAAAAATGGTGAACTCATAAGAAAGGGGATTCTCTGATAGGGGTGGTTTAGATTAAACAATGCTGTAAACATTCATTTTTTGTCGGTAATATTATTTCAGCACTTTTCGTGGAAATTCTGAAGCACAGAAATAGGATGACAACTTACTATAAGATCACCATATCGCTACATGCCAACCTATAGAAATCTATAGCACCAAACACTGGCTCATACAAATTGAAAATTGTTGCCAATATACAGAATTATGAGAGCACTAAACAAAGTCTGTTTACATTATTTAGTGGGACCTTATTAATCTACTGGTAGTGACAAAGATAATCTGGAGGTTAAGGAGAAACTTTCTTTGGCTTGTTAGGAAGTTAGAACAGATGTGACAGCTTCTATCCTAAATTTCTGAAAGCAGAACTTTTATTTTTTTGTACACTTTCTATGATAAACATTTTATTTCAATTAATAATATTTGAGGCAAGTAACATCATCAATAATATGCATCAGGCCAAAGAACTACAGTATCTGCCACTGAAATTTTATCAACCTAGAAAAAAGTGAATTTTTGAAGTTATCAAATTGTATAGACTTAAGAGGGCGTCTTTTGATGGGTTTTTTTAACAATGAAGGATTAAAAAACAAAAATTGCTTATCTGTGTATGTCTATTCATCTCCCGAAACCTGTAACCTGTCTAGATGCATTTAGAAATGATTTTTTTCTCACTTCTGTGATATATGACAGAACTGTCCAGGGCATCGAAGCGGTATAAGAAATTTCTAACTGACACCCCATTCAACAACGTCTTAACAAAATGAAATTGAAAACATTCTGATGCCTGTGTGGTGTTTTGTGGCTTCTTACCTTATTCTGGTGATTGGAATGAGAGACATAATTGTTCATGCCAAGGGATGTAGGATAGGGAAATTCTAACGTTGGGATTTTCAAATTGATGCTAAACTCTCGGCAAGCTTTGGGATTTTACTCAGTTTGAAAAGCCTTGGATGTAAATTTCCTATCACCTTTGTATACATCCCTGGGTATGAAAGAGTCTTATTACCATCACAGGCAGGCTAAACCTGACCGGGGCCTTTTATTTATGAAGCATTTCTTTCTCATGTAATTGTTATGTTAATTTTGTTTGTAGCAATTAACCTTCTGGGAGGCTCTGAATAACATACGCCCACCACCTCCAGGCACTGTGGGACCTGAAGAGGCAGACCAGCTCCTCCAGAAGTGAGTATAGTTGATTCAGGGTGATAGTCTGGACTCTTTTATTAGTGAATATAGTTGTATTCAGGGTGATAGTTGGGACTCTTCCATTTGTGAGTGTAGTTGTATTCAGGGTGATATTTTGGACTTTTTCATCAGTGATTAAACTTGTAGTGATAATTTGGACTTTTTCATCAGTGATTAAACTTGTAGTGATAATTTGGACTTTTCTGTTAGTAGTGATAATTTGGACTTTTTCAGCAGTGAATAAACTTGTAGTGATAATTTGGACTTTTCTGTTAGTAGTGATAATTTGGACTTTTTCATCAGTGATTAAACTTGTAGTGATAATTTGGACTTTTCGTTAGTGAATATAGTTGTATTCAGGGTGATAGTCAGGATTGTTCCATTAGTGAATATAGTTGTATTCAGGTTGATAATTTGGACTTTTTCATCAGTGAATAAACTTGTAGTGATAATTTGGACTTTTCGTTAGTGAATATAGTTGTAGTGATAATTTGGACTTTTCCGTTAGTAGTGATAATCTGGACTTTTCCGTTAGTAGTGATAATTTGGACTTTTCTGTTAGTAGTGATAATTTGGACTTTTCTGTTAGTGAATATAGTTGTAGTGATAATTTGGAATTTTCTGTTGGTGAATATAGTTGTATTCAGGGTTATAGTTGTTGTGACTCTCCCATTAGTGAGTTTGGTTGTATTTAGGGTGATACTGATAGTTGGAACTGTTCCATTAGTGAGTATGTATGTAGTCTCAGTGATAATTGGGACTCTGCCATTAGTGAGTGTGGCTTCGGTCAGGGTGACAGTTGGGACTCTTCCATTTAAAAGAATAGGTGAGGGTGGATGTGACCAGGGTGATAGTTGGAACACTTCCATAAGAGAGTGTGGGTTGTGTCAGGCTGATAGTTGGGACTCTGCCATTAGTTAATGTGAGTTTGGTCAGGGAGAGCGTTGGGACTCTGCCATTAGTTAGTGGGGGTTCGGTCAGGGTGATAGTTGGGTCTGCCATTAGTGAGTGTGAGTGTGGTCAGGGTGATAGTTGGGACTGCCACAATTGAGAGTGGGTTTGGTCAGGGTGATAGTTGGGACTCTGCCATTAGTGAGTGTGGGTTCGGTCAGGGTGATAGTTGGGGCTCTGCCATTAGTTAGTGTGAGTTTTGGTCAGGGTGATAGTTGGGACTAGGACTCTGCCATTAGTTAGTGTGAGTTTTGGTCAGGGTGATAGTTGGGACTGCCATTAGTGGGTGTGAGTTTGGTCAGGGTGATAGTTGGGACAGCCATCAGTGAGTGTGGGTTCGGTCAGGGCGATAGTTGGGACTCTGCCATTAGTTCGTGTGAGTTTGGTCAGGGTGATAGTTAGGACTCTGCCATAAGAGAGTGTGGGTTCGGTCAGGGTGATAGTGGGGACTGCCATTAGTGAGTATGGGTTCGGTCAGGGTGATAGTTGGGGCTGCCATTAGTGAGTGTGAGTTTGGTCAGGGTGATAGTTAGGACTCTGCCATTAGTTAGTGTGAGTTTGGTCAGGGGGATAGTTGGGACTCTGCCATAAGTGAGTGTGGGTTCGTTCAGGGTGATAGTTGGGACTGCCATCAGGGAGTGTGGGTTCGGTCAGGGTGATAGTTGGGACTCTGCCGTAAGTGAGTGTGGGTTCGGTCAGGCTGATAGTTGGGACTCTGCCATTAGTGAGTGTGTGTTGTGTCAGGCTGATAGTTGGGACTCTGCCATAAGTGAGGGTGGGTTCGGTCAGGGTGATAGTTGGGACTCTGCCGTAAGTGAGTGTGGGTTCGGTCAGGCTGATAGTTGGGACTCTGCCATCAGTTAATGTGAGTTTGGTCAGGGTGATAGTTGGGACAGCCATCAGTGAGTGTGGGTTCGGTCAGGGTGATAGTTGGGACTGCCATTAGTGAGTGTGAGTTTGGTCAGGGTGATAGTTGGGACTGCCATCAGTGAGTGTGGGTTCGGTCAGGGTGATAGTTGGGACTCTGCCATTAGTGAGTGTGAGTGTACTCTGGGTGTTAGTTGATACACCTCCATTAGTAAGTATGGTTGTGGTCAGGGTGACAGTTTGGAATTTCATTTCATTTCATAAAATTTTATTATTGAGTAAACAATAGGATTGAACAGCAGGCTAGGCCTATATAGGTTATCTCCTTAAGTTGACGTGACAAAACAAAGATGAAATGGTTAGTAAGAAAATATTGATGCAAATTATATATTATAAGTAGCATAAATCCCCAGTCTATATAGCAGATGGTATAGGGGAGATAAATCCATGTACAAATGTATGTTTCAATTATATATAAATATTTAATTGATATTTTGAGCTATACAATGCTCTTATTAAAAAGTCAATCAGAATTAATTAGTAATAGGCAAGCAATGCCCTAATGATATATTAAACAGAGAAATTATAATCTTCCATGAGTGAGTATGGGTGTGGTCAGGGTGACAGTTTGGAATATTCCATTAGTGAATATGAGTGAGGTCAGGGTGACAGTTTGGAATCTTCCATTAGTGAGTATGGGTGTGGACAGGGTGACAGTTTGGAATCTTCCATTAGTGAGTATGGGTGTGGTTAGGGTGACAATTTGGAATCTTCCATATTAGTGAGTATGGGTGTGGTTAGGGTGACATTTCGAATCTTCCATATTAGTGAGTATGGGTGTGGTCAGGGTGACAATTTGGAATCTTCCATATTAGTGAGTATGGTGAGTATGGGTGTGGACAGGATGACATTTGGAACACTTCCTTTCGTAAGTTTAGGTGTGGACTTCCTTTCGTAAGTTTAGGTGTGGTCAGAATAATAGTTGGGTTAGTGAATGTTAGGATAGTGGTATTGGTTCTGAGGAAGGTGACTAGAGCTAAGAGGTTAGGGTGTTGATGACACAAAACCATTAACGATGCTACTACCACAACCATTGGGCACTGGGACAGGCTAGGCGTGTAACCGAACTAGAAAATGTAGGTATTGAAATAATTCTGTTACTAAAATAAAGATCTTCAATACTATCCTTTATCTACCAACCCTACCCTATTTCTGTTCTTTTCTGTAAGTTAGGTCAACAGCCCTCTCCCATCTACCCTATTCTCTATAGAGTACTGGTATGAGGAGGAGCTACTCCAGGAATTGATTTAAGATTAAATCTTAATATATTGGTGCACAACTACCTGTAGTATATAACACAAGATATAACTATTTCTGATCAGCTAGTTCTCAGGTTTTGTTTTTATCGATCTATTAATAATATATTGCATAGTTTTATTATACCAGGAATCAATGGTTAATTATGATAATTCATGATACTTGAAACAATTTGTTTTTAATGGCATGAAATTATGACATAATATCTGCACTTAACTTAATCCAGAGCCATCGCAGAGAGTATAGCCTTGTCTGGTGGTCCATCCCCAGAGGATGGAGACCCTCCCATTGAGACACAACCGACACCACAAATTCTCAATGACCATGAAACACAGATGCGTGTGGCTCTCCAGCTCTCGCAGCGACAGCAGCAGGAGGACGATATCCGTCGGCGGCAGGAAGAGGAGGAGCTGGAAATGATTCTCAAGCTGTCACTCACCGAGAAGTGACGTACCATTGGACGATAGGACATATTTATCAAACATTAATGGCAGTGACTCACAACATCACCATGTTGTACAATGTGACAGTCATGTGACAATATTGTACATTATAGCACCACACACGGGGAAACATGACTTATGATAGAGAGAATGAAACGCCATGTTGTACACTGTGAGAAAGTCATGCTGTAGTGACCTGTGAGGTAACAGCCATGGTTGATTTTGCCAGCTTGCTTGAGAGTCTAAATTTGCCTCTGTATAAAAGGCAGGATATATATATATAGCCCTGCTTCATGCTATACCTGTCTTCAGAGACTGCCCTTCAAGCCAAGGTGGTCTCTCAAGTCAGTGGTATCACAAACCAGGTTGATGTTATATTGGAAATCTGGATTGACATGTAAACTAATCCTACAAAGTACTAGAAAGGTTGCCTGTGGCTGCATAATGAGGTCATTTGTGAATATCAAGGGAGGTAACTTGTGGCTAGAATAAAACTTCACCTGTGATTACAGGTAATTCACCAGTTACTGAAGTCACATTTATGTAGGGAAGGATACTTGTGGTTGAAAAATGATATTCAATGTATACAAATGGTAGTAGTTCATGATACAAAGGGAAGTTACTCATAGTTAAAATTATTACTCGGATACAAAAGGAGGTAATTTATGGATACAAAGGGAAATCATGGGTGCATGTAAGATGGATCGATGAAAGTTTGATAGTGTGTGCTACGAAAAATCAAAAGTGGATACAAAGGAAGTCAGCAATGGTTGAAAAGGTCATATGTGTATTGGATATATTTGTGTGGTTAACAAAATTATTCAAACTTTCTGTTAAGTATGAAAACATTTTATACCACACACAATAGAAGGTATACACATAACCTATACTGGTATCATTAGTGCTGAAAATGTGCTCCAATTTTTCTGCTTTTTAGCATACCATCAAATATGGAATAGATAAGACCTTTTCAGTAAATGGATACAGCTACATGTAGTTTATACTGCACTTGCAAATATTTCCACTTTCAAACATATTGATAAACTCACAAAGTAATTGCATACAAAAATTGTTCATAAAAAAGAGTATTGATTCTATGAGTTGGAAAGACGTTGCAAAACGTGGTTCAAAATAAGGATGTATAGCTGTTGTAGATCTACCCTTTGATACCTATCATAGACTCGGTTGCCACAAATTCATAAGATGAAAAAATGCCTTAGTCTTTGATGTCTTTGGAATAATAGGAAAAGTCATATTTGCATGAAGGCCAAACAAAACTATGTATGTTTCAGGTTACATGACTAAAAACAATAGGGTACATGACTAAAAACAATAGGGTAGGTCTGTCAGGATTTACTTTCATTAGGGGTGTAATTTAAGAAATTACAAAATTCATCAAACATATTTTTAGGTCTTTTAAATAATAACATGTGATCTGAATTTGGTTTTGATACCTTCCTATGAAGTAGAGAGGGTTTTTTTTCAATTAATTTGTTTGCAAATTTGTTTATTTTGTTATCCCAACACTGGATGCAGTGTGTTCGAGTGAGATAAAATTGTTAGGGTCAGAGGTAAAAACTGAGGTTAGTCTGGGGAACATGAAACATACATATATTTTGTTTGGCCTAACTAGACACCTTGCTATGTATAAAGGATATGACTGATGATTTGATTCCATCATTTCAACTTTCTCCTATACAGTACTAACGAATTCGCCCTGTGATGTATAAACATCCATATGTATAAGATCTGTAAATGCTTAAGAGACAAATGGCGAAATCAAAAGTTTGCAAATTAATTTCCAGAATTGACAGTAATTATACAGTAAATACTGTTTACCGGGAAACTTTTGCCCATTTCTGATCAAGTCCAAGTTCGCCCAGAGTTAATATCGCCCTTCACATGTAACTACTATATATTTCATGCTGTGTAATTTCGCTGCCATAATAAATTCGCCCTCATATTTATACTGCGGCGAAAAAATTCCCGGTATACAGTATATTAATTTGGAAAGTGTCTATTTCTAAAGTCATATTAACAATGTTTCATGGATTTTTAAGCAATAATATTTACCAGAAGTCAGGAGAAATCAGTTTGAATTGTTTAAGAGTTTAAAGTTCTTATGAGGTTCCTAAGTCTGATTGGTTGTAATGGTATAATGTAATTGTATTTTAACACCAACAATGAATTTTCTATAAAATCATTATTTTGTAGTGGTCTAAATTTTATATATTGTTTTCATCTGATTCATCCTTGTGTATTTTTGTGGTTTTGTCAAAACATGTGGCAGGAAAATGGGATGGAACATATTTCTGTGTACTTCCTGAACATTTACATAGAGTACTGTAGCTATGTGTGTTTTGTTTTGTTTTCTATTTCTCAAAATCGATGTTGGTATGTTTCCAGCTTTACCTCTTCAGTAAACCTTCCACATATACAGTCAAATTACTGATGTATCATTACAATTATTATTTTAGGATTTTGTATTAATTCCTCGAGTTTATTCCTAACCTTGCCACTATCGTAACTAGAATCAGACCACACTTTATTGTTGATTTCCTTGGTATACAAATCTGATTGCTCTGCAGTAAAATTTTGGTATAATCTGTAGTAATTACATTTGCTATATTTAGCTAGAATAACCTATCCTGTTTACCTTTGTTTTGACCTATAGATCTTTCATATGCATGTACTAGGTAAGAATCAACTGTCCTCTTGACCTTGGTATGTAAGTCTAACAACCTTCCTGTTAACCATTAATTAGTACACCTGGTATTCAACCTATCCTATTGAATTGGTATACTAAGTAGGTATGACCTATCCTGGTGAATTGGTAAACTAAGTAGGTAAAACCTGTTCTGTTGAATTGGTATACTAAGTAGGTACAACCTGTTCTGGTGAATTGGTATACTAAGTAGGTATGACCTATCCTGGTGAATTGGTAAACTAAGTAGGTACAACCTGTTCTGTTGGCCTTAGGTATACTGTACTAAGTCAGAATAACTATTCCGTAATACCTTTAATTTTGTTAGGACCTTTCCTGATAAAAACATTGATAAGTTAGTAAGAATTAGTTACCTACCTTGTTGACTCCTGTATACGACCTGTCATGTTGACCACCTTTCGGTATCAGAACGTCCTGTCCTGTTGGCCTTTGGTAAGATCAGAATGACCTGTTATATTGACTTTTGCATTTAAAATTCAAGTCTTCAAAGGTTGATTTTGAGAGATAAGAAATGATATACGATGCATATGTTTTGTATGGGGGTGGGTTACTATGTTGAAATTGGTTGATAATTGAAATAAGAATTGAAAACTTTGAAAATGTTTCCAGTGTTATCCTGTAAGGCACTGTGTGTCATTGTCACCGGCTGTAACATCCACTCAAACATAGGATGTTGATTTGTAAAAAGTGAACATAAAATGCAATTTAGTATCTCAATAGGTAATGTATGCTTGAGAGTCATGTATTTGTTTTTCGTCAGTAAGTGGTGTTTTTAGGATTTTATAAATAAAAAAAATCACAAAAATGAAATTCATTTCTACACAAGATGCTTCTGTTTGATGTTCAGTATAAATTTTGTTGCTATGCATGACTAATTTGCATCAATGAAATATTTTTGCCAATGATGCAACCATCTGAAAGAAGACATGGACTTCTGCTTGGCTTTTTTAGGTCACCTGAGACAAAGTCTCAAGTGACCTATTGCGATCGCCTTTTGTCCGTCGTCGTCCGTCGT
>NW_018404031.1:170555-172953 GCF_002113885.1 Mizuhopecten yessoensis
TTTGAATATTACATGTTAATAACTTGATTGGAATTATAACCTTGAGTTGACAGTTTGATACTTTGAAAATTTTGAGCCAGCCCTACCCCCAAGGGCTGTAGGGTGGGGCTCAAGGGAGTCAGTGTGCTAAAATTTCTTCATTTTCCTTGTTTAGAATCAGAGGTGCTAGTTTCAAATCCTTTTTAGTCTGAAATCTGTATGCTTGATATTGAATAAGGTGGTTTTATTGTTTTTTGTCACTTTGAATAATATTTCTGTTCATGTTAAAAACGAAATCAACTCTCTGTATAAATATATCAGGTGACCGTTAAGGCCCATGGGCCTCTTGTTTTATCATAAAACAGCTTCTAATTGGAATAATTTCATTAAATTACAGTTGTTTAAAGTTTGAGGATTTGGAAACAAAAATAATGATTATCAATAAAGAATAAAAGTTATTCCAGTGAGTTGAACTCTGGATCTTAGCTTTCTTTACACTGCACCAGTGTTGCTATCTAGAGTTGTTTGGGTGTACAGGGTGTCACATCAAATTATCAGCTAAGGTCATTTAAAGACATGCCTCCATGTGTGCTGGAGGAAGGGTATGTTAATGTATTTGCCTCCTCGTTATAGTGCGGATCTGATGCCGACTCCAAAGTGCAACCTCACTGAAATACCATGCCAAATACCTAACACAGCATTCTGAAGCCCGGTCACATTATACTAACGAGTTGTTGCCACCACCCTTAATGCCGAACATTAAACAGGGCATAACAACAATCGGTTTGAAGGACTTTGGTATGTCCCCACATGGGGACAGAGTCCATTGCCTTCCTCGCCTGGGCGAACGTTCAATATCAAAGCCAAAAGTGAGGCATCATGCCAAGCAAGGCGCTAGGAAACAAAAGATAGTTTGAATTAGTATAGGGAGGAATACAAATATCTAAAATATTTCAATGGGTGCAGCAGATTGATTTTAGTTGCTTTTGTGTCCCCTAGTAAAGAGCACAAACGCAAACCCAGAATTTTGCAGGGGGTTTCTACATTAGTCACCTTTGCTCTCTCGGGATTGTAAATGCTCAGTGTCTAAATGAAAGACAAATACATTGACAATGCAAGTCAGAAAAACTCATTAAGGTTGCTTTATCCAAGAATATTCCGAGTTGCAAGAACAGCTCTGAAGGCGAACTTAACAGTAATAACTTGTGAAGTGTTAACCTACACCTTAATCCATCAATCAAATGAGATTGAAGATATTAATTATTTCCAGTTTGGATTGTCAGAGGCAGAAAATTCATCTCTTTAAATGTTTTTGCAGCTTACAGAAAGTAATTTTTGTTCAGTTAAGATAAACAAAAAACATTTTGATGGTATATATGGATAGTTTAGTAATTTTCTTCAACAGGATGACTTAAATACAAGGTAGGCTGCGAGATTTTGTTACTGTGTTATTATTATTATTCAGTTTTGAGTATTGTGAAACCATAGTGTTGAAGCTTACTCGTATGTGTTACATGTAATGTTTGGCTACACATAACGTACATTTACAATAAATTGTTACCATGTATCAAATGCCTTTCTTTTCTTTCTTGCATCAAAGTTATACATTGTCTTATTGAATTTGTGGGGATAGCAAAAGAAATCTTGCAGATATTCAGGCTTTGAAATATATCTGGGATAAATATATTTAAGTTATAATTTCATAAAGGTCAGAGAGACAACTTTGAAAAAAAATCAGTTTATAATAATGAAGTTTGCCTGTACTGAGTATTGAGTGTGTTATAATCCTAGTTGATCAACCTTTGATAAGATTTTAATTTCAAGGAAGGACAGGTTTCAACAGGAGTACCAAATATACATCATGATAACCTGTTTTGCACATTTTTGCCATGCTTTTATCATAGAATCTCAGTTAAATAAAGTTTGTATGACCTGGCCTTTTGACCCCATGACCTTAAAAGAGTAAAAAATTTGTAGATGAGAGTTATTGATGGTAGTTTCATGTTCCTATTTTTAGCTCACCTGGCACGAAGAGTGCCAGGTGAGCTTATGCCGTGGCGCAGCGTCCGTCGTCCGGCGTCAATATTTTATTTTAAACGACTTCTTCTTAATAACCGAAAGGCCTAGGGTGATGATATTTGGCCAGATGCAAACTGGGATGAAGGGCTACAAAGTTTGTTAAAATTAATGACCTTCACCCGATTTCAAGGTCACAGGGGTCAAATATGTTAAAAACTTTAAACATCTTCTCGATAACCAAACTGCCCAGGGAGATGATATTTGGCCAGTAGCATGCTTGGGTAAAGGGCTACCAAGTTTGTTCAAATGAATGACCTTCAATTATATTCAAGGTCAAAGGGGTCAATTGTCTTAAAAAACCTTTAAACAACTTCTTCTGAATAACCAAAATGCCCAGGGT
>NW_018404031.1:175830-177082 GCF_002113885.1 Mizuhopecten yessoensis
ATATAAGTCAAGGTCATTTATTTGAACAAACTTGGTAGCCCTTCATCCCAGCATGCTTCTGACCAAATATCATCACCCTAGGCCTTTAGGGTACTGAGAAGAAGTTGTTTAAAATAAAATGTTGAAGACGGACGGACGACGGACGTGCACCATGCCTTCGGGATAGGCGAGCTAAAAAAAATGCATCAAGAAAAGTATGCCCTTCTTTCACGAATCCACTAAATTACATATTAACGTATCTTAAAAACTACATGTGACTTGGGAATTGTTTTAGAAAGAAATAACGCAAACTGGTAATAGTCAGCATTTTAGTTTCGGTCAGGTACGTCTGGACCCCTCAAACTACACGTGCCAAATTTTCCAGAAGTCAGCCTGGGTTCAGATCTGTGCCGGTTGTTTTCTTTACATGTTCAACAATTTCAACCGGATATTCGAATGTACCCTTATTGATTGTATTGGTGCAGATGGGACCTTGGCCAATATTCATAAAACTGTCCTTATGCTTAAACTCGCCAAGTATCCTTAGATATAAGCCATGAAATATTTGATGATGTCAGCCATGTAGTAACATGGAAACTGACATTAACCATTCTTCTTAACTATATGGTGCAGACGGGACAAGACCTTAACCAATCTTCTTAACCTGGTCACTGAAGCGGAATATGTAGGCCAAAACGCGCATCTGAAGCATCATATGTGATAAGCATCTGTAGATACATAAGCCATGCAACTTAACTTGATGTAGGACAAGTACTTAGTAGTAGTAACTTGGTAACTGACCTTAACCATAAAGCACATACAACACCAGACAGGAATGGTCAATCCATCAGCACAAACTGCATTGCAATCCATCCAAAAATAGACATTAACAACATTATTTTAATGACAGTGTTTTTCGTTACATTTTAAGTTGTGGATACAAACAAAACAAGAGGCCCATGGGCCTTAACGGTCACCTGATATATTTATACAGAGAGTTGATTTTGTTTTTAACATGAACAGAAATATTATTCAAAGTGACAAAAAACAATAAAACCACCTTACTCAATATCTAGCATACAGATTTAAGACTAAAAAGGATTTGAAACTAGCACCTCTTATTCTTAACAAGGAAAATGAAGAAATTTTAGCACACTGACTCCTTTGAGCCCCACCCTACAGCCCTTGGGGGTAGGGCTGGCTCAAAATTTTCAAAGTATCAAACTGTCAATTCAAGGTTATAATTCCAATCAAGTTATTAACATGTAATATT